>NC_091363.1:18773233-18780733 GCF_038502225.1 Cherax quadricarinatus | reverse complement strand
TTTGTGTGCGAGGGGCTTGGACTTCCAGCCGGCATGCGTGAGCGTGTTTGATAGGAGTGAATGGAGACAAATGGTTTTTAATACTTGACGTGCTGTTGGAGTGTGAGCCAAGTAACATTTATGAAGGGATTCAGGGAAACCGGCAGGCCGGACTTGAGTCCTGGAGATGGGAAGTACAGTGCCTGCACTCTGAAGGAGGTGTGTTAATGTTGCAGTTTAAAAACTGTAGTGTAAAGCACCCTTCTGGCAAGACAGTGATGGAGTGAATGATGGTGAAAGTTTTTCTTTTTCGGGCCACCCTGCCTTGGTGGGAATCGGCCAGTGTGATAATAAAAAATAATAAATATATATATATATATATATATATATATATATATATATATATATATATATATATATATATATATATATATATATATATATATATATATATATATATATATATATATATATATATATATATATATATATATATATATATATATATATATATATATATACATGTATATATATATACATATATATATATATATATATATATATATATATATATATATATATATATATATATATATATATATATATATATATATATATATATATATATATATATATAGGTGGGGTCCTCTGGTGCAAATTGTGGGACCCATCGCCTCGGGGAAGTGGATAAAAGGGCTTCAAGGAAGAATATTTGGATTTCTTCCTGAAGCCGTTTGAATATTCCACTTCCCCTACCACACCATCTTTTCATTCTTTTTTACCAACAGGTATATTTTATTACATAATATGGTTCAAAAAATTTTAGAGATACATTGTTGATATAAAGATGGAATATACAGTATATTGTTATGTGTTTTTCACTGATTATAATGCGAAAATCTCATCCATCTCCTCGGAGCTGGGGGTCCATGCCCAAAATACAGCAGGTATTACCCCTCTGAACAGCAGCAATGAGTCGCTGGAACAGAAAATTAGATGCCTGGAATCCCTAGGTTCCTTAAGGAACCTAGATGCACTCTTTCCCCATGAGCCAAGGGTCTCCGAGCCTTTGGGAACAAACATATAATGATGGGCAAGTTATCCGTATTTTCTAGACTCTTTCCTCTGTGATGTATTGGAGATAGGTATCAGCCAAGGTAGATGCATATGTGTAGTCCCACACCACTTGCTTGCCGTCTATCCAGGCTTTTGGACGCTTTTGGATACCATCAGATCTGCATAGTTGGAATGGCTTCCTTACTGCTGGGCATCCTTCTGTTGTGAGGCTCCTCTTGATAACGTTATTAACCTCCTCATGTCTTGCAATCTTTCCCTCGAGTTTACAACACACAAGACCATGGTATCCGAATCGGTCTGCTGCATCACTGCCACAAATACACCTGTGTTCGGCGATAATAAGGGTGGTAAGTCGAAGGGCAACACCAGTGCGGATGGTCTGTGGGTCGAGGCGTGTGCCACGCTGGAGTTGGAAACAGCCAAAAGAAAGTCTCCTGCATGAGGAGCTCTCACTGCCAGGATGCGGAGTCTATCCTTCCTTGACACACTCTGAATCACTGTTGAGGCTATGTTCTCCACTATTGTGTCATCCCAGTGCGACTGTTTGTAGTTGTTGGGGAGTGGAGGTCTGGTTTCAGAGCCCGTTAGATTATCCCGGATCATTGCTTCGTCAATGAACTTTTGGTCTTGAACTCTAATCTTGTCCCTAAGATGTTCAGGGAGAATCGCTGCTACAAGCCATCTGGATGCAACGTATGAGAACAGAAAAGCAGGTAGAGCAATCTGTGATGATTTGCAGACACCAATGCCTCCTAGTCTGACGTGAGGTGTAGCTTGGTCCCACTGCCCATTTTCTAGAGTAAAGTTAAATAATTTCGTAAAGTTCTGTCTCAGGATACTGTTATATTCGTGCAGAATAGGGTAACCATGTGAAGGTGCACATCTTATGAAATATGTCAAACTGGGCAGACTCAAGCACTTTGTGAGAAGGTACAAGCATCATGGTTGTCAAGATTTCCTATTTTTTGTTCCATTCACTCACACTCTTCCAGTTTCTTCCTGAGAATTGTGTCAATGGCAACGCTTCCCAGAGGTACACCAAGTAAGATAATATTTGTGGGGGCAATGACTGATGCTCCTGGTAGTTTTGATCCCACTGTTGACTGACTGAGATGATTTCACATTTGGATGGATTCAGGATGAGACCCATTTCCTGTCCCATTTCCTAGTGTGGCATCATCCAGGAAAAAGATGTTTAGCTCACTGGTCAGTCTGACTGTAATTTCCCTAACCGCTATACAGAAGAGAAATGGTGCGAGAGGATTTCCTTGCTGGGCACCCTCTGATGATGTAATTTCATGCTCTCCAAACAAGAGCATTGATTCCTTCTTATATCCAGCTGTCCTCAGGTAGTTTGTTAATATAAGCCCTTGTTACGTGAACCGTTGTTTGACTTCCTTGAGAGACCCTAAAGCCAAACTTGTTTGGCTGAAGCATCATGGCCGCCTCTGCGTGAATACTTCGGACAGTACCTTTGTAAACGAGGCGGCGAAAAGTGTTGCCCACTGCAATTAACCTAATACGTCTGTGGCATGCAAGGAGTATGTAACTTTATTCGGATCATGTACACACCCTCATTAAAAGGCTACTTCCCAACCAGCGAACCAGGTAGCTAAGGATTTATTAATGATTTAGGGGCCCCATCGTTAAATCAGCACCTAGGTTCAGCCAATCATATTGTGGAACTGGCAATTGTGAAGGTGACGTGGATACCACTCACATTCTCACCCTTTGTCATTTTCACCAAGCTGCTGGTTGAACACGGTCGTCCATTCTGTCTCCAGGCTGTGTCTTTGCCGTTGACTAACCATGTTGTACACTTATATTTCCAACTGTATATAGTATACATACTTGTAAATACTTATAATCGCACTTGGTGAAGGAAATTATATTTCAAAGTCATTCAGCTGTGTTTGTTTTTAGCTGTGTAGTTGTTTTTAGCTGTGTAGAAGCTGTCTTCTCATTGTTCGTGAAGTGAAGCCAAGTGTGGTTTCTCTCTGTGTGTCTGTCTCTCTCTCTCTCTCTCTCTCTCTCTCTCTCTCTCTCTCGTTCTAGCTCTAGATCTCACTCTCACTCTCCAGTATGGATCACTGTACCAACGGGACTGGCAACGTGTCCGTCACCAACGATATTGAGCAAGTTATCAGTGGAAACAAACTCAGTACGAGCAGGAGAGAACACAAGCCCAGTGATACTCTGCATTAAAGGACTCACTGTGGTGTGATGCATGATAGCCAGGCCAGCTGCCCCAGATCCCTCTCGCCGCACCACAGCTAGTATTACAGCAAGGAACTATGCAGCATACGAATGAGTTAGAGCTCATACGGCTTGGCAGCACCTAAGCTGCGCAAGTCTGTACACTCCGAGAAATGAGCATTTCTTGTTTATAAATGACCGTTTTTGAATGACCGTAATTTTAAAACTATTTTAATGGTTGAAATATCCTTGTTGGTGATATAAAAGCAAAATGCTGTCAGAATAATGCTTGAGCTCATGATAAGCTGAAAACATAACAAACTAGCCAACCGTTCTAAGTTCTATTAATCGTAGAAGTGAAATATTAGGCATCCTCATCTATACAAGAAATATGTCCCACGTTAAGAGAAAACTAGTGTATACTTGCAAACTGAAGATTGTAGTTAGTACTCACATTCTCAAAACACTGAAAGCCATCACACACACACACGCACACACATTTCTTTGGTAACCTTTTTTTCATATGTAGTAGGTTGGTAGACAGCAAACACCCAGGGAGGTACTACCGTCCTACAAAGTGAGTGTAAAACGGAAACCTGTAGTTGTTTTACATGATAAGATTGCTGGTGTCTTTTTTCTGTCTCATAAACATTCAAGATATCAGGGACGTCTTGATACTTCTATTTAAATTTAGGTCACACTACATATGCAAGTACACGTTTATGTGTACACACTCATCTGAGTTTTCTGTGATTTTATCTTAATAGTTCTTGTCCTTATTGCTTTTTCTTTTCATATCCATGGGAAAGTGAAATAGGAATCTTTCCTCTGTAAGCCATGCGTGTTGTAAAAGTCAACTAAAATGCTGGGAACAATGGGCTAGTAACCCCTTTTCCCGTGCAGCTTACTAAAATGAAAAATAAGAAAACCGTCCAAGTGGGATGCTTGAATGTACGTGGATGTTGTGCGAATGATAAGAAAGAGATGATTGTGGATGTTATGAATGAAATGAAGCTGGATGTCCTGGCTTTAAGTGAAACGAAGCTGAAGGGGGTGGGTGAGTGTCAGTGCCGAGAAATAAATGGGATTAGGTCAGGGTTTTCTAACAGAGTGAGAGCTAAGGCAGGAGTAGCAATAATCTTATGGATAAGTTATGGCACCTGGAGAAGAGAGAAGTTTAGAAGAGAAAGAGAGATTTTGGGAAATGTTGAGTGAGTACATGGGAAGTTTTGAACCAAGTGAGAGAGTACTTGTGGTTGGGGATCTCAATGTTAACGTGGGTAAAAATGTTGTGGAGGGAGTAGTAGGTAAATTTGGGGTGCCAGGGGTAAAGGAAAATGGGGAGCCTTTAATTGAACTATGTGTGGAAAGAGGTTTGGTAATAAGTAATACGTATTTTATGAAGAAGAGGATAAATAAGTATACAATGTATGATATAGCACGTAATGAAAGTAGTTTGTTAGATTACGTATTGGTGGATAAAAGGTTGATGGGTAGACTTCAGGATGTACACGTTTATAGAAGAGCAACGGATATACCAGATCATTATACTGATGAAACTACAATTAGAGTAAGAGGTAGATGGGACAAAAGGAAAATGACAACAGCAAGTAAGAGAGAGCTGAAAGCACATAAACTAAGGGAGGAAGAAGTTAGGGTGAGATGTAAGCAACTATTGGCAGAAAGGTGGGCTAGTGCAAGTATTGGTAGTGGGGAGGTTGAAGAGGGATGGGATAGTTTTAAAATGCAGTATTGGAATGTGGGGCAGAATTTTGTGGTTATAGGAGGGTGGGTGCAGGAGGATAGATGAATGATTGGTGGAATGATGAAGTAAAGTGTGTGATAAAAGAGGAAAAAGTTTTTACAAAGCAGAAGTGATATATGAAGAGCAGAGTATATGGAGAGTAAAAGAAAAGTGAAGAGAGTGGTGAGAGAGTGTAAAAGAAGAGCAAACGATAGAGTGGGAGAGGTACTGTCAATACATTTTGCTGAAAATAAGAAAAAAAAAATTGGAGTGAGATAAACAAGCTAAGAAAGCCTACGGAACGAATGGATTTGTCAGTTAAAAACAGAGTAGGGGAGTTAGTAGATGAGGAGCTGGAGGTATTGGGTAGATGGCGGGAATATTTTGAGGAACTTGTAAAAGTCAACGAAAAAAGGGAGGCGGTAATTTCATGTACTGGCCAGGGAAGTATACCATCTTTTAGGAGTGAAGAAGAGCAGGATGTGAGTGTGGGGGAGGTGCGTGAGGCAATACGTAGAATGAAAGTGGGTAAATCAACTGGAACTGACGGGATCATGACAGAAATGTTGAAAGCAGGGAGGGATATTTAGTGTTGGAGTGGTTGCTATTTTTGTTTAATAAATATGTGAGAGAGGGGAAGGTACCTAGGGATTGACAGAGAGCATGTATAGTTCCTTTGTATGAAGGCATAGGGGACACAGGAGATTGTAAAAATTATAGGGGAATAAGTTTATTGAGTATACCAGGTAAAGTGGTATAAACCTTGGTAATAAATACCGACAAGTTGGTTTAGAAAGACACGTAAGCAAACACTATGACATATATATATATATATATATATATATATATATATATATATATATATATATATATATATATATATATATATAAACAGGTAGTAGGTTGGTAGACAGCAACCACCCAGGGAAGTACTACCGTCCTGCCAGATGACTGTGAAACAAAAACCTGTAACTGTTTTGCATGATGGTAGGATTGCTGGTTTTCTTTTTCTGTCTCATAAACACGCTAAGATAACAGGGATATCTTGCTACTCCTACTTACACTTTGGTCACACTTCACAGACACGCACATGCATATATATATATATACATACATCTAGGTTTTTCTCCTTTTTCTAAATAGCTCTTGTTCTTTTTTATTTCTTCTGTTGTCCATGGGGAAGTGGAAAAGAATCTTTCCTCCGTAAGCCATGCGTGTCGTATGAGGCGACTAAAATGCCGGGAGCAATGGGCTAGTAACCCCTTCTCCTGTATACAATTACTAAAAAAGAGAAGAAGAAAAACTTTATAAAACTGGGTTGCTTAAATGTGCGTGGATGTAGTGCGGATGACAAGAAACAGATGATTGCTGATGTTATGAATGAAAAGAAGTTGGATGTCCTGGCCCTAAGCGAAACAAAGCTGAAGGGGGTAGGAGAGTTTCAGTGGGGGGAAATAAATGGGATTAAATCTGGAGTATCTGAGAGAGTTAGAGCAAAGGAAGGGGTAGCAGTAATGTTAAATGATCAGTTATGGAAGGAGAAAAGAGAATATGAATGTGTAAATTCAAGAATTATGTGGATTAAAGTAAAGGTTGGATGCGAGAAGTGGGTCATAATAAGCGTGTATGCACCTGGAGAAGAGAGGAATGCAGAGGAGAGAGAGAGATTTTGGGAGATGTTAAGTGAATGTATAGGAGCCTTTGAACCAAGTGAGAGAGTAATTGTGGTAGGGGACTTGAATGCTAAAGTAGGAGAAACTTTTAGAGAGGGTGTGGTAGGTAAGTTTGGGGTGCCAGGTGTAAATGATAATGGGAGCCCTTTGATTGAACTTTGTATAGAAAGGGGTTTAGTTATAGGTAATACATATTTTAAGAAAAAGAGGATAAATAAGTATACACGATATGATGTAGGGCGAAATGACAGTAGTTTGTTGGATTATGTATTGGTAGATAAAAGACTGTTGAGTAGACTTCAGGATGTACATGTTTATAGAGGGGCCACAGATATATCAGATCACTTTCTAGTTGTAGCTACACTGAGAGTAAAAGGTAGATGGGATACAAGGAGAATAGAAGCATCAGGGAAGAGAGAGGTGAAGGTTTATAAACTAAAAGAGGAGGCAGTTAGGGTAAGATATAAACAGCTATTGGAGGATAGATGGGCTAATGAGAGCATAGGCAATGGGGTCGAAGAGGTATGGGGTAGGTTTAAAAATGTAGTGTTAGAGTGTTCAGCAGAAGTTTGTGGTTACAGGAAAGTGGGTGCAGGAGGGAAGAGGAGCGATTGGTGGAATGATGATGTAAAGAGAGTAGTAAGGGAGAAAAAGTTAGCATATGAGAAGTTTTTACAAAGTAGAAGTGATGCAAGGAGGGAAGAGTATATGGAGAAAAAGAGAGAAGTTAAGAGAGTGGTGAAGCAATGTAAAAAGAGAGCAAATGAGAGAGTGGGTGAGATGTTATCAACAAATTTTGTTGAAAATAAGAAAAAGTTTTGGAGTGAGATT
>NC_091363.1:18720733-18768233 GCF_038502225.1 Cherax quadricarinatus | reverse complement strand
CCAGGCTGTGAGCGCACCTCACTCCGGGGACTTCCTCCAAACAGTTCCCATATAGGCAATGGGAACGCGACTCGATCCTAAGACCCTCTGTATTGCAGTGGCTCTGCGTCTTGCTGCCCCAATTCACACAGAATATATGTGTATTTGCAGCGAAGCGCAAGCAGACCAATACGGTCTACATGGTCTTAACTGTTCCAAAACCAAGGGCTGGCATGCAAGACACAATGAAGTCAACGACATCATAAAGAGAACCCTTGCTATAGCTGGATGCCCAGCCGAAAGGGAGCCCCGATCACTAGCAGCCAACAATACCCACAACCCAGTAAACCGCCCCGACGGGATCACCATTTATCCTTGGAAGAATGGCAAGCTCTTAGCATGGGACTATACCTGTGCGTCCACACTGGCTGACACCTATATCCATCACAGTGTCGGGCGACAGGGAGGAGCTGCTGACCACAGGGAGGAGTACAAGATCAGCAAGTACAGGGACAGTATCAATTTGTCCCAGTGGGATCAGAGACCTTGGGATCATGGGGAAAAAATGCCACACGTTTCCTTAAAGAATTGGGATCCAGACTCATCGACACCACCTGGGACCCAAGGGCAGCCACTTTCATGTTCTAGCGCATCAGCGTGGCCATCCAGAGGGGAAATGCTTGCTGCATACTTGGCTCGTGTCTGGCTTCGGAGGAGCTGGAGGAAATTCATGATCTTTAACACATTCTACTATTGTATTCATGTTTGTGTTTTCTGTAAATGTATTCTGTTTATTAATAAATGTTCACATAGAATATAAAATATAGGGGGTGGTAGGAGAAGAAAATATTCAAACAGCTCCAGGGAAAACCTTGAGTTTTCCCTGACGTACGTTTATTGTCTTCTCTGAGGATGAGGGTCCCCAATCCAGCTATTGAGGTGGTACTTCCCTATATATTTTAAAATATATATTCTACCCAAGAAAATTTAAAAATTATTATTTGTCCAGTGTATTATTAAATTCTTCCCAAATTCTATTAATTATAAATGGATCTAATTTATATAAACCAAAGGAAATATTAATAGAATATTAACATTAATAGAATTTGGGAAGAATTTAATAATACACTGGACAAATAATAATTTTTAAATTTTCTTGGGTAGAGTAGTTTGTGGGTGAGTTGTGCAAAGGACCTATCCAGTTGGGTCGGTGCGCATCAGGTGTTTAACAGTTGTGGGATCTGATAGTGAGGTGTTGGCCAGACCCCTTATATAGCTTCCTTGGATGCTTTACTTTCATAGTTCCTTGATAATGTGAGTAGTCACGAAAGCGCTTGGAATTTCTCTATTCTTTCAGAGTGGTTGTTTTGCATATTCTGAAATCACCTGTTTACTGTGATATTATTGCATGTATATATATATACATATGTATATATATATATATATATATATATATATATATACATGTATATATATATATATATATATATATATACATATATATATATATATATATATATATATATATATATTATTTATATATATATATATGCCGTGCCGAATATGTAGAGCAGCTCAATTAGCAAGAACTCATTTAAAATTAAGTCGTTTCTGAAATTTTATCTTTTACTTTTAAAGATATATTTTTTTATTAATGTTAATGTAAAAAAATTTTAATTTTGCGCCAAAAGAATCTTAGAAAACTTACCTAACCTTATTATAACAAGATCAATTTATTTTAGCCAAACCCAACTAAATATATTTTAGATTTGTTTACAATAATTTTATACTAAACAAACACAGTGAAATATTTTTTTTCCGTTAGGTTTAAAATGATTTTGGCGAAATACTGCATACACAAATTTTTACTTGTCCTATATGGCAAGATGAGCGTTGCTATTTAAGCCATACCCACCCAGCATGTCATATTCCACTCCTATTGTCTAGTCTAGCAGATGGATGCCAACCAGGAGGAAGCAAGCAGCCAGGGAAATGGCACGGCTGGCAATACTAGGAGAGGCAAGTGTCGGTCATGCTTACAGCTTCGTTGTCTCAACTCTAATGGTTTCCTCCGCAAACACGGTAGTTGCCCTGGTTCAGGATGTCCTCCTGTGGAAAGTGATGATCCAGAGCCACCTCAGGCACCTGAACCCACTCCAACAGATTTTATCTCATCAGACAATCTCTTGGAAGCAATCAAAGCAACAGGTACCAGGACACTCACACATATTCCCAAAGCAGCCCGTCCACACGCAGCTGGGAAACTTACAGACCTCCTGAAAAAAGTAAACGATGGTTCCACTATCTTAAATGCTCCACCAACCATCAAGGCATGGCACAACTTGCTACTTTTTGGCAATGTCTGCTTAGCTGTGCCGGAAAGAAGGGAAAAGAGGCTAGCCTCAATGATAATTAAATCCTTAAGAGATTTTCCTAGAGTTGATAACCTCATTCACCTTCCCCGTCAACACAAAAAAGGGAGAGGCAGAACCCCCACTCACTCTACTGACAGTGAAAAAGTCAGAGTCCAGGTGAGCAAGAAAATTGAAGAGGGCAACACAGTGGGGGCAATCAGAATTATTACCAGTGAAGATACAGTTGCTCCCAGGGATGCTGACACGGCTGAAGCACTTAGAGGAAAGCACCTGCCAGGGAAACCAGTGGCACCAACAGTTCCAACACCTCTGTCCCCACTATGGAACCATTGATTGTGGAAGACTCAGACATTTACAAAGCAATAATGTCGTTCCCATCTGGCTCTGCTGGGGGTTACACTGGAATAAGGCCACAGCATTTAAAGGAAATGGTTAATCCAGTTATTGGGGAAATTGCAGAGACACTGCTTTCAGAGATCACAAGGTTCGTCAACAATTCCTTGGCTGGTCTGATTCCTGATGAAATTAGACCTTTCTTTTTTGGTGCAACACTTTGTGCACTTAAAAAGAAGGATGCAGGAATTCGGCCAATTGCAGTAGGCAACACGTTACGCCGCCTCGTATCCAAAGCTGCTGTCCGAAGTATTCGTGCACAGGCAGCCATGATGCTTCAACCAAACCAGCTTGGCTTTGGGGTCTCTCAAGGAAGTGAAGCAGCGGTTCATGCAACAAGGGCATATATCAACAACCTGCCTGAGGACAATGCAGTGGTAAAATTAGATTTCAAGAATGCGTTCAATCTCCTGAAAAGAGACGTGGTATTAGCAGCAGTACAAGAACATTTCCCTGGTCTCTTCCCTTTTGTTTCAGCTGGGTATAGCAAGGAATCAATGCTTCTCTTTGGAGAGCATGAAATCACATCATCAGAGGGTGTCCAACAAGGAGATCCTCTTGCACCATTTCTCTTCTGTATTGCAGTTAGGGAAATCACAGTCAGACTGACCAGCGAGCTAAACATCTGGTTCCTAGATGATGGCACACTAGCAGGTACAAAGGAGTCCCTCCTACATGACCTTACACAGGTAATGACACGGGGACAGGAAATGGGTCTCATCCTGAATCCATCCAAATGTGAAATCATCTCAGTCAGTCAACAAGTGATAAACGCAGTGAGATCAAAACTACCAGGAGCAGCAGTCATTGCCCCCACAAATAGTGTCTTGCTAGGAGCACCTCTGGGAAGCAATGCCATTGACACAATTCTCAGGAAGAAATTGGAAGAGTTAAGGAGAATGGAACAACGAATAGGCAATCTGGACACCCACGATGCCTTGTACCTTCTCACAAAGTGCTTGAGTCTGCCCAGGTTGACATATTTCCTAAGATGTGCACCTTCATATGATAACCCTATACTGCACGAATATGACAGTATTCTGAGGCAGATTTTTACGAAAGTACTTAACCTTACTCTAGAAGACGGGCAGTGGAACCAAGCTACACTTCCAGTCAGACTAGGAGGCATTGATGTCCGCAAGTCATCACAGATTGCGTTACCTGCTTTTCTGTCCTCGTGTATTGCATCCAGAGAGCTTGTAGCAGCGATTCTCCCTGAACATCTTAGGGACAAGATTGGAGCCCAGGACCAAAAATTCATTGACGGAGCAATGATCTGGGATAATCTAACGGGCTCAGAAACCAGACCTGCTCCCCCCAACAACTACAAACAATCGCACTGGGATGGTCCAATAGTGGAAAATATAGCCTCAACGATGCTTCAGAGTGTGTCAGGGAAGGATAGAGCCCGCCTGCTGGCAGTGAGAGCCCCTCATGCTGGGGACTTTCTGTTGGCTGTTCCCAACTCCAGCCTTGGCACACGCCTCGACCCACAGACCATCCGCATCGGTGTTGCCCTTCGACTTGCCGCCCCTATTCTCGCCGAACACAGGTGTATTTGTGGCAGTGAAGCAGCAGACCGATTCGGGTACCATGGTCTTGTGTGCCGTAAATCCGAGGGAAAGATTGCAAGACATGAGGAGGTTAATAACATTATCAAGAGGAGCCTCACAACAGCTGGATGCCCAGCAGTAAGGGAGCCACCCCAACTATGCAGATCTGATGGCAGCCAGAAGCGTCCAGATGGTATCACCCTTCAAGCCTGGACAGATGGGAAGCAGGTGGTGTGGGACTATACATGTGCATCTACCTTGGCTGATACCTATCTCCAATACACCAGGGAGGAATGAGGGGCAGCTGCCAGCTTTAGGGAGTCCCAAAAGTCTAGAAAATATGGAGAACTTGCCCATCATTATATGTTTGTTCCCATAGGCTCAGAGACCCTTGGCTCATGGGGAAAGAGTGCATCTAATTTCCTTAAGGAGCTGGGAAAAAGACTCATCAGGGTAACTAGGGATCCCAGGGCAGCTAGTTTTCTGTTCCAGCGGCTCAGCGCGGCTGTTCAAAGGGGTAATGCATGCTGCATTTTGGGCACACGCCCCAGCTCTGAGGAGCTGGATGAGATTTTCGCCTTATAATCGGTGATACACACGTAACAACATGTATATATATATATATATATGCCACCTTTATATCAACAATGTATATCTTAAATCTTCTGTGCCATATATATATATATATATATATATATATATATATATATATATATATATATATATATATATATATATATATATATATATATATATATATATATATATATTTATATATATATGTATATATATATGTATATATAGACCAGTTTTACATATTCGGCATGACATATATATATATATATATATATATATATATATATATATATATATATATATATATATATATATATATATATATATATATTTATATATATATATAAATATATATATATATATATATATATGTATATATATATATTTATATATATATATATATATATATATATATATATATATATATATATATATATATATATATATATATATATATATATATATATATATATATATGTATATATATATGTCGTGCCGAATATGTAAAACTGGTCAATTTGCAAGAACTCATTTAAAAATTAAGTCTTTTCTAAAATTTTCTCTTATACGTTTAAAGATATATTTTTTTCATTAATGTTGATGTAAAAATTTATAATTTTGCACCAAAAGGAACTTAGAAAACTTACCTAACCTTATTATAACAAGCACAATTTATTTTAGCCTAACCCAACTAAATATGTTTTAGATTTGTTTACAGTAATTTAATGTTCAACAAACATAGTGAAATATATATTTTTTGCTAGTTTCAGAATGATTTTGGCGAAATTATTGCATACACAAATTTTCACTTATCCTATATGGCAAGATGAGCGTTGCTATTTAAGCCAAGATCGCAAGTTCTGCCTATTCGGAACGACATGTATATATATATATATATATAAATATATATATATATATATATATATATATATATATATATATATATATATATATATATATATATATATATATATATATATATATACATATATATATATATTTATATATATGCAAAACAACCACTGTGAAAGAGTAGTGAAATTTTAGATTTTTACCAGTTTGACAGTAATAAACTTTATCGCAAATTTTACGAGGAATCTTATAGACACATTCGTCAGCATTTTGGGGGAAATTCTTTACCAAAAGTTTTTTTTACTGTATCAAGATTTTTAAATACAACTTTAATATTAAAAGTCTTAAGAAGAGAAGGCATATCAACCAAGTTTTCATGGTAATGGAGAACCAACATATTTTTAGTTGAATAAGGTTGGTTGTCCCTTCTTGGGTTGTAAAAAGTATTTCTAGCAATTTTAAATGATTTATCAATTACATTTCTCGGGTATTTCAAATCAATGGTTATTTGATAAATTTTGCGCTAGACGTTGATCCAAGGCAGCCAGCTTTCAGGGAGAAGGCTTACAGCTTTTCATCTCATCCCCTGCGTGCATCAGCCTTACTAGAGATTTTAACAATGGAAGGAATTCGCAAGAGCAAGCTGCCTTGGATCAACGTCTAGCGCAAGCTGGACGCCAAGGTATTGTTCAGTGTGGTGAAAATGGTATAGCACTGCGTACCTTGTTCCAAGGTTCGTAGGTTCGAGTCTCCTTCAGCCAGAGATCAGTCTTTGTGTATATTTCGCCTGCTCTTGCGAATTTCTTGCATTGTTAAAATCTCTAGTAAGGCTGATGCATGCAAGGGTTGAGATGACTTGACATGTGACTTGACTATGTCTTCACTACACTTGCACACTCAGCGTGCTGGGTCAGCTGTAATGTCACATGTGAGGTGATATATCAACCTTACAAGCCTTCTGCTGTCCTGTTATTTTTATAGTTCCTTGATACTGTGAGAAATCACGAAAGCAGTTAGAATTTCACATTTTTTCAAAGTTAACTAGGACCTACAAAGGCTAAAATCTATCCAAACATTTCTCAGAATATGATTGACCAGTTTTTAAGAAAGTAGGTTTTATGTAGGTTATGTACATAATGTACAACTTTCTTAAAAACTGGTCTCTTTTATTCTGAGAAATATTTGGACTGATTTTAGCCTTCGTAGGTCCCAATTAGCTTTTTTAGACGAAACTGGAAAACAGTAAATACTGCAGCTTATAAATGGCTGCCCTGCATGTTCATAACTTAATAAAGCAACTACTGTGTGGTTTCTAATTTAATGTGACTGTGTATTTTTTTTATTTTAGAATATTGGCCTCTTTGAAAAGTTTAAATTAAATTTACTATTTTTATTAAGAAATGGAAGTTAACTTCTGTGTGACTTATGGATGTCGCTTCTGATTCCATCACCAGTAATATCATATTTGTTAAAACATGCATTTAATTACTCCTAAATTCCTAAAATTCCCTTTTCCCCATTTATCTTCTCTTCTTCGTGTTCCTCTCTTCTCCTTCTCCTCTAATCTTCGGTATCTTCCTCTTCTTCCTCCTCCTCCCAACATGGCTATCCACTCTTACTCCCAAAGGCCTCAACCAGGCCTCCAGCACTAAGCTTCCACGACACTATCACCAACAGCATCCCCATCAACACTACCACCACTATTACTACCACTGCTACCACCGAATTTCCACTGTGTACATACAATAACACACTTTCACTCACCCCTCCATAAGCTATCACAATCAATTTACCACCATCAGCAGCACCATCATCACCACCACTATCGCTACCACAATCCACCACAAACACCATCAACACCTACTATTGAAGAACCCTATTACACCATTACCACCACCACTTCTTCCACTATCCACATTCTCCACTACCGCCACCAAACTACAGCTGCACCTCCACAGCATCCACATGCAACCACACCATCAAGAGTCCCATCCCCCCCTCAGCACACACAAACATACTGTCAACTTCACCCACTCTCTCTCCACAAAACTCAGCCTTATCTTCTCAACACTTCTTCTCACATAGACACTTCTGGCCTCTCTCCTTCAAACACACACACACACACACACACACACACACACACACACACACACACACACACACACACACACACACACACACACACACACACACACACACACACACACACACACACACACACACACACACACACACTTGCGACAAGGTTAGTTCCAGAGCTAAGGGGAATGTCATATGAAGAAAGGTTAAGGGAAATCGGCCTGAAGACACTGGAGGACAGGAGGATCAGGGGAGACATGATAACGACATATAAAATACTGTACGGAATAGACAAGGTGGACAAAGACAGGATGTTCCAGGGAGGGGACACAGAAACAAGAGGTCAGAATTGGAAGTTGAAGACTCAGATGAGTCAAAGGGATGTTAGGAAGTATTTCTTCAGTCATAGAGTTGCCAGGCAGTGGAATAGCCTAGAAAGTGAAGTAGTGGAGGCGGGAACCATACATAGTTTTAAGACGAGGTTTGATAAAGCTCATGGAGCAGGGAGAGAGAGGACCCAGTAGCAACCGGTGAAAAGGCAGGGGCCAGGAACTAAGACTCGACCCCTGCAACCACAAATAGGTGAGTACACTAACATTGAAGAAATATATATATATATATATATATATATATATATATATATATATATATATATATATATATATATATATATATATATATAAACACTGATCTCTGGCTGAAGGAGACTCGAACCTACGAACCTTGGAACAAGGTACAGCACTACACTGCTCCATATATATATATATATATATATATATATATATATATATATATATATATATATATATATATATATATATATATATATATATATATATATATATATATATATTATATATATACAAGGAATTCGCAAGAGCAGGCGAAATATACACAAACACTGATCTCTGGCTGAAGGAGACTCGAACCTACGAACCTTGGAACAAGGTATGCAGTGCTTTACCAATCTACCCACACTGGGCCAATACCTTGGAGTCCAGCTTGCGCTAGACTTTGATCCAAGGCAGCCAGCTTTCAGGGAGAAGGCTTACAGCTTTTCATCTCATCCCTTGCATGCATCAGCCTTAATAGAGATATTAACAACGCAAGGAATTCGCAAGAGCAGGCGAAATATACACAAACACTGATCTCTGCCTTAAGGAGACTCGAACCTACGAACCTTGGAACAAGGTACGCAGTGCTTTACCAATCTATCCACACTGGACCAATACCGTGGAGTCCAGCTTTTGCTAGACTTTGATCCAAGGCAGCCTGCTTTCAGGGAGAAGGCTTACAGCTTTTCATCTAGTAAGGCTGATGCATGTAGGGGATGAGATGAAAAGCTGTAAGCCTTCTCCCTGAAAGCTGGCTGCCTTGGATCAAAGTCTAGCGCAAGCTGGACTCCAAGGTATTGGCCCAGTGTGGGTAGATTGGTAAAGCACAGCGTACCTTGTTCCAAGGTTCGTAGGTTCGAGTCTCCTTCAGCCAGAGATCAGTGTTTGTGTATATTTCGCCTGCTCTTGCGAATTCCTTGCATATATATATATATATATATATATATATATATATATATATATATATATATATATATATATATATATATATATATATATATATATATATATATATATATATATATATATATATATATATATATATATATATATATATATATATATATATATATATATATATGGAGCAGTGTAGTGCTGACTTCAGGTGTGTAGTGCTGACTTCAGGTGTGTAACTTTGACTTTAGGTTTGTAGCACCAGCTTTAGGAGTGTAGCTCTGGCTTCAGGTGTGCAGCTCTGACTTAAGGTGTGTAGCGCTAGCTTCAGGTGTGTAGTGCTGGCTTCAGGTGTGTAACGCTGGCTTCACGTGTGTAGCGTTGGTGGTGTGGTGGTGGTAGGAGAGAGGACTGACCACTACATTAAACTGTAGAACTATCAACATTGTAGATCATAGGCACATAAATGACCCATATAGTAGAAGTCCTGCATTTCATTGTTTATGGAAGAATTGGTTGGGGAGGGGGAAATGACTGATCCTAGAGGGAAAGAGGCATATAATTGATTTTGATCTTGATCACCATGATAAACTGTGATCAAGAGGCATGACAACAGCCAGAGACAGAGACCATTGCTTTCAACCAGAAGCTGTATGAATCTGACAAGAGCTAACCAAGAGTGCTTCCACATCACCTTAGCAATTTTCAGATGCACATTATGATTGGCTGAACCAAGGTACTGAATTAACGATGGGGCCCCTTAATCAGTAAACCCTTAGCACCTGGTTCCCTGGTTGGGAGGCAGCCTATACGGGAGTCTGTACGTACATACGCAGAATAAATGTAACGTACTCTTTGCATCCATACCCTCTCTCTCTCTCTCTCTGATGTGGAATATTATGAACACCATATGTAGTTTCATTTCATTATTTTTTCAAAGGTTTACTGTCTCAATGATGGATTTAGTTTCTTGTTGTAACTATAAAACACCAGTAAGAAATTTAAATATTCAATGGCTGTATCATGTTACCACTGGAAACAAGCAGTTTGATAATTCCCCGCCTCTCTCCCACACATCCTGTTATACCCCATCCCTCTCCCACATACACTGATATACCCCGCCTCTCTCCCATATACACTGATATACCCCGCCCCTCTCCCAAACACACTAATATTCCCCGTCCCTCTTCCACATACACTGGTATACCCCACCCCTCTCCCAGACACATTGATATTCCCCGTCACTCTCCCACACACACACTGATATACCCCACCTCTCTCCCACACACACACTGATATACCCCGCCCGTCTTTCACACACACTGATATACCCCGCCCGTCTTTCACACACACTGATATACCGCGCCATTTTCCCACACACACTGTTATATCCCGCCTCATCCCACACACACTGATACACCTCACCTCTCTCCCACAGACACAGATATACCCCACCTCTCTCCCACAAACATTGATACACCCCGCCCCTCACCCACACAATCTGATATACTCCGCCCATCTCCCACACACACACTGATATACCCCGCCCGACTCCCACACACACTGATATACCCCGCCTCATCCCACACGCACTGATACACCTCACCTCTCTCCTACACACACAGATATACCCCACCTC
This sequence comes from Cherax quadricarinatus, assembly GCF_038502225.1. Classification (NCBI taxonomy): domain Eukaryota; kingdom Metazoa; phylum Arthropoda; class Malacostraca; order Decapoda; family Parastacidae; genus Cherax; species Cherax quadricarinatus. Next base: position 18,757,279 of record NC_091363.1, on the reverse strand, counting down.
TCTCCTACACACACTGATATACCCCGCGTCTCTCCCACAAACACTGATATACCCAGCCCCTCTTCCACACACAGTGATACACCCCGCCTATCGTCCACACACTCTGATATACTCCGCCCCTCTACCTCATGCACTGATATACCACGCCCCTCTCCCACATACACTGGTACACCCCATCTCTCTCCCACACACTGATATACTCCGCCCCTCTCTCACATGCACAGATATACCCCGCCCCTCTCCCACTCACACTGAAATACCACACCAATCTCCCACACACTGATATACCCCTCCTGTCTCCCATACACACTGATATACCCAGCCCCTCTCCCACACACACTGATATACCTCGACCACCTCCCACACACACTGATATAGCCCGCTCCTCTCCCATACACACTGATACACACTGCCCGTGTCCCTGACACACTGCTATACCTCGCCCTTCTCCCGCACTTACTGATATACCTCGCCCCTCCATTACACACACTGATATACACCGCCCCTCTCCTACACACACTGATATACACCGCCCCTCTCCCACACACACTGATATACACTGCCCCTCTCCCACACACACTGATATACACCGCACTTCTCCCACACACTGATATACACTGCCCCTTTCCCACACACACTCATATACACCGCCCCTCTCCTACACACACTGATATACACTGCCCCTCTCCCACACACACTGATATATACCGCCCGTCTCCCGCACACTGATATACACTTCCCCTTTCCCACACACACTGATATACACCACCCCTCTCCCACACACACTGATATACACTGTTCCTCTCCCACACACACTGATATACACCGCCCCTCTCCCACACACACTGATATACATTGTCCCTCTCCCACACACACTGATATACACTGTCCCTCTCCCACACACACTGATATACACCGCCCCTCTCCCACACACACTGATATACACCGCCCCTCTTCCACGCACACTGATATACACTGTCCCTCTCCCACACACACTGATATACACTGCCCCTCTCCCACACACAATGATATACACTGTTCCTCTCCCACACACACTGATATACACTGTCCCTCTCCCATACACACTGATATACAATGCCCTTCTCCCACACATACTGATATACCTCGCCCATCCCCTACACACACTGATATACTCCGCCCCTCTGCAACACACACTGATATACACTGCCCCTCTCCTACACACACTGATATACCCTGTTCCTCTCCCACACACACTGATATACACTGCCCCTCTCCCACACACACTGATATACACTGCCCCTCTCTCACACACACTGATATGCTCCGCCCCTCTCCCACACACACTGATATACAATGCCCCTCTCCCACACACGCTGATATGCTCCGTCCCTCTCCCACACACACTGATATACACTGCCCTTCTCCCACACACACTGATATACACCGCCCCTCTCCCACACACACTGATATACACTGTTCCTCTCCCACACACACTGATATACCCCCGCGTCTCCTACACACACTGATATACCCCGCCCCACTACCACTCACACAGTCCCCTGTCCCACACACACGGATATACAGTGCCCCTCTCCCACACACACGGATATACACTGTCACTCTCCCACACACACTGATATACACTGTCCCTCTCCCATACACACTGATATACACTGCCCCTCTCCCACTCACACTGATATACCATACCAATCTCCCACACACACTGATATACCCCGCCTGTCTCACATACACACACTGATATACCCCAGCCTCTCTCCCACACACTGCGATATACCCCGCCCCCTCTCCAACACACACTGATATACACTGTCCCTCTCCCACACACACGGATATACAGCGCCCCTCTCCCACACACACGGATATACACTGTCCCTCTCCCATGCACCCTGATATGCACCGCCACTCTCCCACACACACTGATATACACCGCCCCTATCCCACACACACTGATATACACTGCCACTCTCCCACACACACTGATATACACTGTCCCTCTCCCACACACACTGATATACACCGCCCCTATCCCACACACACTGATATACACTGCCACTCTCCCACACACACTGATATACACTGTCCCTCTCCCATGCACACTGATATGCACCGCCACTCTCCCACACACACTGATATACACCGCCCCTATCCCACACACACTGATATACACTGCCACTCTCCCACACACACTGATATACACTGTCCCTCTCCCACACACACTTATATACACTGTCCCTCTCCCACTAACACTTATATACACTGCCAGTCTCCCACACACTGTTATACACCGCCCCTCTCCCACACAAACTGATATACACTGTCCCTCTCCCACGCACACTGATATACACTGTCCCTCTCCCACACACACTGATTTATACTGCCACTCTCCCACTCACACTGATATATACTGCCCCTCTCCCACACACACTGATATACACTGTCCCTCTCCCACACACACTGATATACATTGCCCCTCTCCCACACACACTGATATACATTGCCCCTCTTCCACACACACTGATGTACACTGTCACTCTCCCACACACACTGATATACATTGCCCCTCTCCCACACACATAGATGTACACCGCCCCTCTCTCACACACACTGATATACAATGTCCCTCTCCCATACATTGATATACACTGTCACTCTCCCACACACACTGAGATGCACTGCCCCTCTCCCACACACACTGATATACACTGCCACTCTCCCACACACACTGATATACACCGCCCCTCTCCCACACACACTGATATACACTGCCCCTCTCCCACACACACTGATATACACTGTCCCTCTCCCACACACACTGATATACACCGCCCCTCTCCCACACACTCTGATATAAACTGCCACTCTCCCACACACACTGATATACACCGCCACTCTCCCACACACACTGCTATACACTGTCCCTCTCCCACTCACACTGATATACACTGCCCCTCTCCCACAAACAATGATATACACTCTCCCTCTCCCACACACACTCACATACACTGTCCCTCTCCCACACACACACTGATATACACCGCCCCTCTCCCACACACTCTGACATACAGTGGCACTCTTCCACACACACAGATATTCACTGTCCCTCTCCCACACACACTGATATACACTGCCACTCTCCCACACACACACTGATATACACTGCCACTCTCCCACACACACTGATATACACCACCCCTATCCCACTTACACTGATATACCACACCAATCTCCCACACGCACTGATATACCCCTCCTGTCTCCCATACACACACTGATATACCCCGCCCTTCTCCCACACACTGTGATATACCCCGCCCCTATCCCACACACACTGATATACACCGCCCCTCTCCCACTCACACTGATATACACTGCCCCTCTCCCACACACACTGATACACACCGTCCCTCTCCACGCACACTGATATACACTGCCATTCTCCCACACACACTGATATACACTGTCCCTCTCCCACACACACTGATATACACTTCCCTTCTCTCACACACACTGATATACACTGCCCCTCTCCCACACACACTGATATACACTGTCCCTCTCCCACACACACTTATATACACTGTCCCTCTCCCACTCACACTTATATACACTGCCAGTCTCCCACACACTGATATACACCGCCCGTGTCCCACAAAAACTGATATACATTGTCCCTCTCCCACACACACTGATATACACTGTCCCTCTCCCACACACACTGATTTACACTGCCACTCTCCCACTCACACTGATATACACTGCCCCTCTCCCACTCACACTGATATACACTGTCCCTCTCCCACACACACTGATAAACATTGCCCCTCTTCCACACACACTGATGTACACTGTCACTCTCCCACACACACTGATATACAGTGCCCCTCTCCCACACACATAGATGTACACCGCCCCTCTCCCACACACACTGATATACAATGTCCATCTCCCATACACTGATATACACTGTCACTTTCTCACACACACTGATATACAGTGCCCCTCTCCCACACACACTGATATACACCGCCCTTTCGCACACACAGTGATGTACACCGCCCCTCTCACACACACTGATATACACTTCCACTCTCCCACACACACTGATATACACTGCCACTCTCCCACACACACTGATATACACCGCCCCTCTCCCACACACACTGATATACACTGCCACTCTCCCACACACACTGATATACACTGTCCCTCTCCCACACACACTGATATACACTGCCACTCTCCCACACACTGATATACACCGCCTCTCTCCCACACCCACTGATATACACTGTCCCTCTCCCACACACACTGATATACACTGCACCTCTCCCACACACAATGATATACACTCTCCCTCTCCCACACACACTCATATACACTGTCCCTCTCCCACACACACTGATATAAACGCCCCTCTCCCACACACTCTGATATACACTGACACTCTCCCACACTCACTGATATACACTGTCCTTCTCCCACACATACTAATATACACTGCCACTCTCGCACACACACACTGATATACACTGCCACTCTCCCACACACACTGATATACACCGCCCCTCTCCCACTCACACTGATATACCACACAAATCTCCCACACGCACTGATATACCCCTCCTGTCTCAAATACACACACTGATATACCCCGCCCTTCTCCCACACACTGTGATATACCCCGCCCCTATCCCACACACACTGATATACACCGCCCCTCTCCCACACACACTGATATACACTGCCCCTCTCCCACACACACTGATACACACCGTCCCTCTCCCACGCACACTGATATACACTGCCATTCTCCCACACACACTGATATACACTGTCCCTCTCACACACACACTGATATACACTACCCTTCTCTCACACACACTGATATACACTGCCCCTCTCCCACACACACTGATATACACTGTCCCTCTCCAGCACACACTGGTATAATCTGTCCCTCTCCCACGCAGTGATGTAAACTGTCTCTCCTCCACACACACAGATATAAACTGTCCCTCTCCCACACACACTGATATACACTGCCCCATCCCCACACACACTGATATAAACTGTCCCTCTCCCACACACACTGATATGCACCGCCCCTCTCCCACACACACTGATATACACTGCCCCTCTCCCACACACACTGATATACTCTGCCCCTCTCCCACACACACTGATATACACCATCCCTCTCCCACACACACTGGTATAATCTGTCACTCTCCCTTACAGTGATTTAAACTGTCCCTCCCCCACACACACAGATATAAACTGTTCCTCTCTTACACTCACTGATATACACTGCCCCTCCCCCACACACACACTGATGTAAACTGTCCCTCTCCCACACACACTGACATAAACTGTCCCTCTCCCACACACACTGATATACACTGCCTCTCTCCCACACACACTGATATACACTGCCTCTCTCCCACACACACTGATATACACTGCCCCTCTCCCACACACACTGATATACACTGCCTCTCTCCCACACACACTGATATACACTGCCTCTCTCCCACACACACTGATATACACTGCCCCTCCCCCACACACACTGATATAAACTGTCCCTCTCCCACACACACTGATATACACTGCCTCTCTCCCACACACACTGATATACACTGCCTCTCTCCCACACACACTGATATACACTGCCTCTCTCCCACACACACTGATATAAACTGTCCCTCTCCCACACACACTGATATAAACTGTCCCTCTCCCACACACACTGATATACACTGCCTCTCTCCCACACACTGATATACACATCCTCTCTCCCACACACACTGATATACACTGCCTCTCTCCCACACACCCTTATATACACCCTACATGATATATTTCACAATGTTTATGAATCCCTTTGTTAGTTGGAAATATAAACACAAATGCAGTATAATGTGATCCTTTATTGACAACGTTTCACCCACACAGTGGGCTTTTTCAAGTCACACACGGATCTACCTCGTACCTTCCAACCCCAGGTAGATCCGTGTGTGACTTGAAAAAGCCCACTGTGTGGGTGAAACGTTGTCAATAAAGGATCACATTATACTGCATTTGTGTTTATATTTCCATTGTGTCGGTATTTTATACCATTTATTTCCCCCGTTGTTAGTTATGGGAAACTACCCGGAAACACAATTAGCTCAATTTCACACGTTTCCATGAATTTTTTAACATAACTTTAAAAATTTTTGTCCTAATGGAATGAAAATACACGAAATATATATCTGTAAGTGGGAAAAATACAGGTAGGTTTCCGATTCTGATGAATTATTACAGATTACAAAATTAAATTTATATTTTACCTTTCGAAGTGAGAAGATTTCTCAGTAGTTCACTATTGTCAGGAGTTTTAACTTGGAGATTAATAGGTTTCTAATAGGTTTCAGATCGCGGGTTCAACCCCCGCCCGTGGTATGGTTTGTTTGCAATCATGTCATTACGATTTTGTGAGTTAGACAAAGCTACCCTAACACATTAGCTTATAAACCCCCCTTTCACACACACTCATTTTTACGATAAACTGAAGCAGGTAGAACATCCTAACAGGATAAAAACAAATTGGGATCTCAAAAGGTAGGACGCAAAGGCAAGGGAACCGATGATGGCTGGTCGGAAAAGGAAGAATGGGTAGAATAGCTCAAGAACAAAATATCTGCAGAGAGCAAGAAGTGGGAATCACGAGCTGTAGTAGCTGAGGCAAAGATACAGAGACCCAAGGAAAAAATGGATGTTGCTTATGCAGGATTTAAAGATGAGGTCCGAAAGGAGCAAGATGACTGAAATGGGAACATCAGCAGGCAGCGAAAGGACTGAAGAAGGGGATGGAGCTAAGCATTCTTTTGGAGCAGTAATATCCGGCCATCATGGTGTCTGGGAGATAAGGGAAACAGCAAAGGAGATGCTTAAATCAGATCCAGAGATACAGAGGGAAAATAAATGGGAAGAAAAGAGAGAGAAGTCAATAATTACTCATGGGTTCCAGGGGGCTGAAGGGCAGACCTATGATGAAAGAAAGCATTGGGAGAAAACAGATATTAAGAACATCATTGCAATAGCAGGAGAGAGGGACATGTCTCAGGTAGAAAATTTTCACAGACTTGGGGGGTATTTGAGGGGAAAAAATCGACCAATCAAATTGACACTCAAGACAGATGTGGTACGGAACAGGATACTACAACAGAAACCACTGTTAAAGGACTCTCCAGATTATCAAAAAGTGTTACTCAATCGAGACAGAACACGAAAGAAAAGGGAACAATTGAAAGTGAGAGCAAGACAAAACCAGTGGAAGGAAAGAGAGACAGGACAGGCAACGACAGACAGGAAAACTCAGCCTTTGGGGGAACATCAAACACAAATGCTTACAGAAACCTCTCAGCCCCTGTCACCATATATCAATCAGAGTAAACAGAACGAACCTCAATCCATAGCCACCACTTCCGTAAGCACTAATTCCACAATCACAGCAGCCTTCCATAATATTCTGCCCAGACTCCCACCCTCCCAGCCTGAATCTTCCTCTTCCATCTCCAAAAATACAGTAACGGAAAGGAAGCTAAATGTATGGTACAAATGCAGGTGGAATAACAAATAAGAGTGAAGAGTGGCAAGAATCCATCATTGATGCATCACCTGACATCATAGCACTATCAGAGAGAAAACTTACAGGAATGAAAACAGATGCAAATTTTCCACCTGGATATCAGATTATGAAGAAAGACAGAGAACAGAGGAGGGGGAGGAGTAGAATTGCTCATAAAACACCAGTGGAGTTTTGAGGAGATGGGAGGAATGGAAAGAAAGGAAACAGACGACTTCATTGTAGGATCACTTCAGACTGGGGTTCCAAAGGTGATGATAGCAGTGATGAATAACCCACCTCTTAACAGCAGGGGGACAAGAGAAAAGTATGATGTGCGCAATAGGGCAATGGTGGATACACTAGCTGAAGTGGCGAGAAGTGCTCATATGGGTAGAACAAAATTGCTTATAATGGGGGATTTAAATCATAAAGAGATTGACTGGGAAAACCTAGAGCCACATGGGGAACCAGAAATATGGAGGGCTGAGATGTTGGAGACTGTATTGGAGAACTTCATGCACCAGCATGTTAGGGATACAACCAGAGAGAGAGGAGAGGATGTTGCAGCAAGGCTGGATCTCATATTCACCTTGAATAGTTCAGACATAGGGGATATCACCCATGAGCGACCTATTGGCGCTAGTGATCATGATGTCCTGAGTTTTGAATATCTTGTAGAGTTAATAGTGAAGAACGCAGCAGCACGAGAACAAAGACAGAAACCGAACTTCAAAGGGGACTACATAGGAATGAGAAGTTTCCTGCATGAAGTGCAGTGGGAAAAAGAACTAAATGGAAAGACAGTAAATGAAAATATGGAAATAGTGATCACTAGGTGCTGGGAGGCAGAGGAAAGGTTCATACCAAGGGCAACACAAAAATGGTAAGACCAGAGTGAGCCCATGGTTTAACTGGAGGTGTATAGAGGCCAAAGTCAAGTGTGCTAGAGCATGGAAAAGGTATAGAAGGCAAAGGACTCAAGAAAACAAGGAGTTGAGCAGAAGAACCAGAAACGAATATGCAAGGATAAGGAGAGAGGGCCAGAGGCAATACGAGAACGACATAGCATCAAAAGCCAAATCTGAACCAAAGTTATTATACAGTCACATTAGGAGAAAAACAACAGTCAAGGACCAGGTAATCAGGCTGAGGAAAGAAGGTGGGAGCTCACGAAGAGTGACCAAGAAGTATGTGATGAACTAAACAAAAGATTTAGAGAAGTATTCACAATAGAGACAGGAATGCTTCGAGCAAACTGTGGAGGTAAGGTGCACCAGCAGGTGCTGGACACAATACACATAACCAAGGTAGAGGTGAAGAAACTGCTAGACGAAATTGATACCTCAAAGGCAGTGGGCCCAGATAACATATCTTCATGAATACTGAGAGAGGGAGCAGAGGAACTGTGTGTGCCGCTAGCAGCAATCTTCAGTAAATCTATCGAAACTGGGCAGTTCCACGAGGCGTGGAAGACAGCACATATAGTTCCAATTTTTAAGAAAGGGGCCAGACAGGCAGCGTTAAACTAAAGACCAGTGTCACTGACTTGTATAATATGTAAAGTCATGGAAAAGATTATCAGGAGAAGAGTGATGGAGCACTTCGAAAAGATTGGGCTCATACATGACAGTCAGCACGGTTTCAGAGTTGGGAAGTCCTGTGTCACAAATCTACTTGGATTCTATGATAAGGTAACAGAAGTAAGACAGGAGAGAGAGGAATGGGTAGATTGCATCTTTTTAGACTGCAAGAAGGCTTTTGACACAGTACCACACAAGAGACTGGTGCAAAAATAAGAGGAGCAGGCAGGAATAACGGGGAAAGTACTGCAATGGATCAGGGAGTACCTGACAGGAAGGAAACAACGAGTGTTGGCACATACTGAAGTGTCGAAGTGGGCGCATGTGTCGAGTGGGGTTCTACAAGGTTCAGTCCTAGGCCCGGTTCTGTTTCTTGTATACGTGAATGACATGGTAGAGGAAATAGATTCAGAAGTGTCAATGTTCGCTGTTGATGTGAAACTGATGAGAATACAAGTGGGCGAGGATCAGTTAAGATTACAAGGGGATCTGGACAAACTACAAGTATGGTCCGACAAATGGCTCCTGGAGTTTAACCCCAGTAAGTGTAAGGTCAGGAAGATTGGGGAAGGACACAGAAGACCGCAGACGGAGTACAGGGTAGGAAACCAACAGCTGCAAAAGTCAATTAAATAAAAGGATCTTGGGATCTTGAGGCACACATCAGTCAAATAACTGCTGCAGCATATGGGAGATTGGCAAACCTGAGACTGGCGTTTAGACATCTGAGTAAGGAGTCATTCACGACATTGTACACCGTATACGTCAGGTCTATACTGGAATATGTAGCGCCAGTATGGAATCCTCACTTAGTAAAACACGTTACGAAATTGGAGAAAGTGAAAAAAATTGCAACAAGAATAGTCCCGGAACTAAGGGGTATGTCTTATGAGGAGAGGTTAAGGGAATTCAACCTGATGACACTAGAGGATAGGAGGGATAGAGGGGACATGATAACAACGTATAAAATACAGAGAGGCATTGACAAGGTGGACAAGGATCGAATGTTTCACAGATGGGTTACAGAAACAAGGAGACACAATTGGAAGCTGAAAACCCAGATGAGCCATAGGGACGTTAGGAAGAATCTCTTTAGTCTTAGAGTTGTCAGGAATTGGAATAATCCTTAGAGTGAAGTAGTGGAAGCAAGTTCCATAAATAGCATCGACCAGTGAAGAGGCGGGGACAGGAGCTATGACTCGACCCCTACAACTTCATATAGGTGAGTACATATACGTGAGTACACACACACACACACACACACACACACACACACACACACACACACACACACACACACACACACACACACACACACACACACACACACATACACACAGTCAAGCGCACACGCAAAATGCAACACACACAATACTTTCTATATGTAAATTCAAAGTCCCGTCCACATGTTGACTGTCTCATATACTAACCCGATATGTCACTCACTCACGGCACACATTCTCATGCAAATATCTATACTCTCTCACACAACTGCTAGAATTAAATAAATTATATTGTACAGATAATGAAGGCAAGATAAAGGAATTCTTCACAATAAATTTTAATTGAATTCTAAGTATTTTAATTGAATTCTATAGTATAGTATAGTATAGTATAGTATAGTATAGTATAGTATAGTATAGTATAGTATAGTGAAGTTTAGTAGAGTATAGCATAGTATAGTATAGTATAGTATAGTATAGTATAGTATAGTATAGTATAGAATAGTATAGTATAGTATAGTATAGTATATTACATATAGTATAGTATAGTATAGTTTAATATAATACAGTATAGTATATTATAGTATAGTATAGTATAGTATAGTGTAGTATAGCATAGTATAGTACAGTATAGTTTAGTATAGTATAGTATAGTATAGTATAGTATAGTATAGTATAGTATAGTATAGTATAGTATAGTATAGTATAGTATAGTATAGTATAGTATAGTATAATATAGTATAGTATAGAACAGTATAGTATAGTATAGTATAGTATTGTATAGTATAGTATAGTATAGTATAGTATAGTATAGTATAGTATAGTATAGTATAGTATTGTATAGTATAGTAAAGTATAGTATAGTATAGCATAGTATAGAATAGTATAGTATAGTATAGTAAAGCATAATATAGTATAGTATAGTATAGAATAGTATTGAATAGTAAAGTACAGTGTAGCATAGTATAGTATAGGATAGCAAAGTATAGTATAGTATAGTACAGTACAGTATAGTATAGTATAGCAAAGTATAGTATAGTATAGTATAGTATAGTATAGTATAGTATAGTATAGTATAGTATAGTATAGTATAGTATAGTACAGAATAGTATAGTATAGTACAGCATAGTATAGTATAGTATAGTTAACCATAGCATAGTATAGTACAGTACAGTATAAAATAGTATAGAATAATATAGTAATAGTATAGTATAGTATAGTATAGTATAGTATAGTATAGTATAGTATAGTATAGTATAGTATAGTATAGTATAGTATAGTATAGTTAAGCATAGCATAGTATAGTACAGTACAGTATAGTATAGTATAGTATAGTATAGTATAGTATAGTATAGTATAGTATAGTATAGTATAGTATAGTATAGTATAGTATAGTTAAGCATAGCATAGTATAGTACAGTACAGTATAGTATAGTATAGTATAGTATAGTATAATATAGTATAGTATAGCATAGTATAGTATAGTATAGTATAGTACAGTACAGTATATTATGGTACTGTATAATATAGTGTAGAATGGTATAGTATAGTATAGTATAGAACAGTAAAGTATAGTATAGTATAGTATAGTAGAGTATAGTATAGTATAGTATAGTATAGTATATTACAGTATAGTATAGGGTAGTAGAGAATAGTACAGTATATTATAATATAGTAAAATACAGGATAGTACAGGATAGTATAGTATAGTATAGTATACTATAGTATAATATATTATATAGTATAGTATAGTATAGTATAGTATAGTATAGTATAGTATAGTACAGTACAGTATAGTATAGTATAGCATAGTATAGTATAGTATAGTTAAGCATAGCATAGTATAGTACAATACAGTGTAGTATAATATAGAATAGTATAGTAATAGTATAGTATAGTATAGTATAGTATAGTATAGTATAGTATAGTATAGTATAGTATAGTATAGTATAGTATAGTATAGTACAGTATAGTGTAGTATAGTATAGTATAGTTAAGCATAGCATAGTATAGTGCAGTATAGTATAATATAGTATAGTATAGTACAGTATAGTATAGTATAGTATAGTACAGTATAGTATAGTATAGTATAGTATAGTATAGTATAGTATAGTATAGTATAATATAGTATAGTATAGTATAGTATAGTATAGTATAGTATAGTATAATATAGTATAGTATAGTATAGTATAGTATAGTATAGTATAGTATAGTATAGTATAGTATAGTACAGTACAGTACAGTATAGTATGGTATAGTATAGTATAGTATAATATAGTATAGTATAATATAGTATAGTATAGTATAGTATAGTATAGTATAGTATAGTATAGTATAGTACAGTGTAGTATAGTATGGTATAGTATAGTATAGTATAGTATAATATAGTATAGTATAATATAGTATAGTATAGTATAGTATAGTATAGTATAGTATAGTATAGTATAGTATAGTGTAGTATAATATAGTATAGTATAGTACAGTATAGTAGAGTATAGTGTAGCATAGTATAGTATAGTATAGTATAGTATAGTATATTTTGGTATAGTACAATATAGTATAGTTTAGTGTAGTAAAATATATTATTGTATAGTATAGTATAGTATAGTATAGAACAGTAAAGTATAGTATAGTATAGTATAGTATAGTAAAGTATAGTATAGTATAGTATAGTATAGCATAGTATAGTATAGTATAGTATAGTATAGTATAGTATAGGATAGTATAGTAGAGTATAGTATATTATAGTATAGAATAGTGTAGTAGAGAATAGTACAGTATATTATAGTATAGCATAATACAGGATAGTTCAGGATAGTATAGTATAGTACAGTATAGTATAGTATAGTATAGTATACTATAGTATAGTATACTATAGTATAATATATTATAGTATAGTATAGTATAGTATAGTATAGTATAGTATAGTATAGTATAGTATAGTATAGTATAGTATAGTATAGTATAGTATAGCACAGTATAGTATTGTATAGTATAGTATAGTATTAGTATAGTATAGTATAGTATAGTATAGTATAGTATAGTATAGTATAGTATAGTATAGTATAGTATAGTATGGTATAGTATAATATGGTATAGTATAGGATAGTACAATGTAGTATAGCGTAGCATAGTTTAGTATAGTATAACATAGTATAGTATAGCATAGTTTAGTATAGTATAGTGTAGTATAGTATAGTATAGTACAGTATACTATAGTGTAGTATAGTATATTATAGTATAGTATAGCATAGTTTAGTATAGTATAGCATAGTTTACTATAGTATAGTACGGTATAGTGTAACATAGTATAGCATAGTATAGTATAGTATAGTATAGAATAGTATAGTATAGCATAGTGTAGTATAGTTTAGTATAGCATAGTATAGTATAGTATAGTATAGTGTAGTATAGTATAGTATAGTATAGTACAGCATAGTTTAGTATAGTATAGTATAGTATAGTATAGTATAGTATAGTATAGTATACTATACTATAGTATAGTATAGTATATTACAGTATAGTATAGTATAATGTAGTATGGTATAGTATAGTATAGAACAGTATAGTATAGTATAGTATAGTATAGTATAGTATAGTATAGTATAGTATAGGATACTACAGAATAGTATAGTATAATATAGTATAGTATAGTATAGTACTGTATAGGATAGTATAGTATAGTATAGTATAGTATAGTATAGTATAGTATAGTATAGTATAGTATAGTATAGTATAGTATAGTGTAGTATTGTACAATATAGTATAGTGTGGTGTAGTATAGTATAGTATGGCATAGTATAGTACAGTATAGCATATTATAGTATAATATACTATAGTATAGTATAGTATTAGTATAGTATAGTATAGTATAGTATAGTGTAGTATAGTATGGTATAGTATAATATGGTATAGTATAGGATAGTACAATGTAGTATAGCATAGCATAGTTTAGTATAGTATAACATAGTATAGTATAGCATAGTTTAGTATAGTATAGTGTAGTATAGTATAGTATAGTATAGTATACTATAGTGTAGTATAGTATATTATAGTAGAGTATAGCATAGTTTAGTATAGTATAGCATAGTTTACTATAGTATAGTACGGTATAGTGTAACATAGTATAGCATAGTATAGTATAGTATAGTATAGAACAGTATAGTATAGCATAGTATAGTATAGTTTAGTATAGCATAGTATAGTATAGTATAGTATAGTATAGTATAGTATAGTATAGTATAGTATAGTATAGTATAGTATAGTACAGCATAGTTTAGTATAGTATAGTATAGTATAGTATAGTATAGTATAGTATAGTATAGTATAGTATAGTATAGTATAGTATAGTATACTATAATATAGTATAGTATATTACAGTATAGTATAGTATAATGTAGTATGGTATAGTATAGTATAGTATAGTATAGTATAGTATAGTATAGTATAGTGTAGTATTGTATAATATAGTATAGTGTGGTGTAGTATAGTATAGTATGGCATAGTATAGTACAGTATAGCATATTATAGTATAATATAAAGTAGGATAGTACAGTATAGTATAGTTTAGTATAGTATAGTATAGTATAGTATGGCATAGTGTAGCATATTGTAGTATAGTATAGGATAGTACAGTATAGAATAGTATGATATAGTATAGTATAGCATAGTACTGTTTAGTATAGTATAGTATAGTATAGTATAGTATAGTATAGTATAGTATAGTATAGTATAGTATAGTATAGTATAGTATTGTATAGTATAGTATAGTATAATATAGTATGGTATAGTATAGTATAGTGTAATATTGTATAGTATATTATGGCATAGAATTTAGTATAGTATAGTATAGTATCGTACAGTATAGTGTAGCATAGAAGAGTAAAGTATAATATACTATGTTGTATGATATTATACAAGTTAGCATATATGTAGTATATAGTATATCATAAATAGATAACCTTAATTATTTATCGGATATAAATAAGTGACAGTTGAGAGAAAGTTGCCTTTCCAGCAACCAGAAAGTTATTTTTCCAGCAACCAGAAAGTTGCCTTTCCAGCAACCAGAAAGTTGCCTTTCCAGCAACCAGAAAGTTGCCTTTCCAGCAACCAGAAAGTTGCCTTTCCAGCAACCAGAAAGTTGCCTTTCCAGCAACCAGAAAGTTGCCTTTCCAGCAACCAGAAAGCTGCCTTTCCATCAACCAGAAAGTTGCCTTTCCAGCAACCAGAAAGTTGCCTTTCCAGCAACCAGAAAGTTGCCTTTCCAGCAACCAGAAAGTTGCCTCTCCAGTAACCAGAAAGTTGCCTCTCCAGTAACCAGAAAGTTGCCTTTCCAGCAACCAGAATGTTGCCTCTCTAGTAACCAGAAAGTTGCCTCTCCAGTAACCAGAAAGTTGCCTCTCCAGCACCAGAAAGTTGCCTCTCCAGTAACCAGAAAGTTGCCTGTCCAGCAACCAGAAAGTTGCCTCTCCAGTAACCAGAAAGTTGCCTCTCCAGTAACCAGAAAGTTGCCTCTCCAGTAACCAGAAAGTTGCCTCTCCAGTAACCAGAAAGTTGCCTTTCCAGTAACCAGAAAGGCAGAAAAACCAGGATTCTTGCTTCTTGTTAGCAGCTTCGCCTATTTATATTCAATTCATGAGTTTTGTCGCCGTGGAGCTGTGATTTATGAGTTATGTCGCCTTTCAGCTGTGATTTATGAGTTATTACGCCGTACGGCTGTGATTTATGAGTTATGTCGCCTTGCAGCTGTGATTTATGAGTTATGTCGCCTTGCAGCAGTGATTTATGAGTTATGTCGCCTTGCAGCAGTGATTTATGAGTTATGTCGCCTTGCAGCAGTGATTTATGAGTTATGTCGCCTTGCAGCAGTGATTTATGTGTTGTGTCGCATTGGGGCTGTAATTTTGGCATTAGCGGCTATTTACTAAGGTCGATTTGAAGGTCAGCGGAGGCCTAGAAATTGTTTCTTGGAGGTTTAACTGTCGACCAAAGACAGTCATTTTTTGGCCTATTTCAATCATCAAATAAACCGAGAACTAGTCTGTTTCACTAGTTTGGCTTGAATGCTATATTCTAATAGCAAGAAACGACAATTTTAATCCAAAAACCAACCTCTTAATAGTCCTAAATTTGACCTTTCAACTAGTTTTAAACTAAATTCAATAATTTCGTCTTCCAAATCAGAGTTCTGAAAACCATAGGCATTCCTGTTAATTGAACAATTTTGCCTCCCTCTGTCAATAACGTTCCCGGACATTTGCTATACTTCGTCACTCCACTACAATCAACGTTTTTCACTACTTCTCTTGAACAAGACCCTTGTGAAGCGTACTGGGCAGCCTCAATAGTTGTTAACGAATTCGGTAAACCAAACTTTTCATGAGGCAACCTACTGAGTGTTTCGAGTAATATTCATTATGAAAGAGCAAAATATTACTAACACCTCATACATTCTTGTTAATTAACATTGTTTAACATTAACTAAATGCCCAGTTAGACGAACCACTGGCCTCCAAGTATCAGGGTCTGGTAACTCGGGGGTAACTAACTCTGAGGCTGACAGTGGTCGCAAGTAATAATAATAGCAATAATAATAATAATAATAATAATAATAATAATAATAATAATAATAATAATAATAAATTTAGATAATTTCAGTTTCTTTCCACTGGTTTTATCATACACAGGGGAACAGACAAAAATGAACATACTTTTCTAAATACTTTTCTAAATAGCTCTTGTTCTTCTTTATTTCTTCTATTGTCCATGGGGAAGTGGAAAAGAATATTCCCTCCGTAAGCCATGCGTGTCGTATGAGGCGAATAAAATGCCGGGAGCAATGGGCTAGTAACCCCTTCTCCTGTAAACATTTACTAAAAAAGAGAAGAAGAAAAACTTTATAAAACTGGGATGCTTGAATGTGCGTGGATGTAGTGCAGATGACATGAAACAGATGATTGCTGATGTTATGAATGAGAAGTTGGATGTCCTGGCCCTAAGCGAAACAAAGCTGAAGAGGGTAGGGGAGTTTCAGTGGGGGGAAATAAATAGGATTAAATCTGGAGTATCTGAGAGAGTTAGAGCTAAGGAAAGGGTAGCAACAATGTTGAAGGATAAGTTATGGAAGGAGAAAAGAGAATATGACTGTGTAAATTCAAGGATTATGTGGATTAAAGTAAAAGTTGGATGCGAAAAGTGGGTCATAATAAGCATGTATGCACCTGGAGAAGAGAGGAATGTAGAGGAGAGAGAGAGATTTTGGGAGATGTTAAGTGAATGTATAGGAACCTTTGAACCAAATGAGAGAGTAATTGTGGTAGGGGACACGAATGCTAAAGTAGGAGAAACTTTTAGAGAGGGTGTGGTAGGTAAGTTTTGGGTGCCAGGTGTAAATGACAATGGGAGCCCTTTGATTGAACTTTGTATAGAAAGGAGTTTAGTTATAGGTAATACATATTTTAAGAAAAAGAGGATAAATAAGCATACAAGATATGATGTAGGTCGAAATGACAGTAGTTTGTTGGATTATGTATTAGTAGATAAAAGACTGTTGAGTAGACTTCAGGATGTACATGTTTATAGAGGGGCCACAGATATATCAGATCACTTTCTAGTTGTAGCTACACTGAGAGTAAAAGGTAGATGGGATACAAGGAGAATAGAAGCATCAGGGAAGAGAGAGAGGTGAAGGTTTATAAACTAAAAGAGGAGGCAGTTAGGGTAAGATATAAACAGTTATTGAAGGATAGATGGGCTAATGAGAGCATAGGCAATGGGGTCGAAGAGGTATGGGGTAGGTTTAAAAATGTAGTGTTAGAGTGTTCAGCAGAAGTTTGTGGTTACAGGAAAGTGGGTGCAGGAGGGAAGAGGAACGATTGGTGGAATGATGATGTAAAGAGAGTAGTAAGGGAGAAAAAGTTGGCATATGAGAAGTTTTTACAAAGTAGAAGTGATGCAAGGAGGGAAGAGTATATGGAGAAAAAGAGAGAGGTTAAGAGAGTGGTGAAGCAATGTAAAAAGAGAGCAAATGAGAGAGTGGGTGAGATGTTATCAACAAATTTTGTTGAAAATAAGAAAAAGTTTTGGAGTGAGATTAGCAAGTTGAGGAAGCCTAGAAAACAAATGGATTTATCAGTTAAAAGTAGGAGAGGAGAGTTATTAAATGGAGAGTTAGAGGTATTGGGAAGATGGAGGGAATACTTTGAGGAATTGTTAAATGTTGATGAAGATAGGGCAGCTGTGATTTTATGTATAGGGCAAGGAGGAATAACATCTTGTAGGAGTGAGGAAGAGTCAGTTGAGAGTGTGGGGGAAGTTCGTGAGGCAGTAGGTAAAATGAAAGGGGGTAAGACATCTGGGATTGCTGGGATAAAGATAAAAATGTTAAAAGCAGGTGGGGATATAGTTTTGGAGTGGTTGGTGCTTTTATTTAATAAATGTATGGAAGAGGGTAAGGTACCTAGGGATTGGCAGAGAGCATGCATAGTTCCTCTGTATAAAGGCAAAGGGGACAAAAGAGAGTGCAAAAATTATAGGGGGATAAGTCTGTTGAGTATACCTGGTAAAATGTATGGTAGAGTTATTATTGAAAGAATTAAGAGTAAGACGGAGAATAGGATAGCAGATGAACAAGGAGGCTTTAAGAAAGGTAGGGGTGTGTGGACCAAGTGTTTACAGTGAAACATAAGTGAACGTATTTAGATAAGGCTAAAGAGGTTTTTGTGGCATTTATGAATTTAGAAAAGGCGTATGACAGGGTGGATAGGAGGGCAATGTGGCAGATGTTGTAGGTGTATGGTATAGGAGGTAGGTTACTGAAAGCAGTGAAGAGTTTTACGAGGATAGTGAGGCTCAAGTTAGAGTATGTAGGAAAGAGGGAGATTATTTCCCAGTAAAAGTAGGCCTTAGACAGGGATGTGTGATGTCACCGTGGTTTTTTAATATATTTATAGATGGCGTAGTAAGAGAAGTAAATGCGAGGGTCTTGGCAAGAGGCGTGGAGTTAAAAGATAAAGAATCACATATAAAGTGGGAGTTGTCACAGTTGCTCTTTGCTGATGACACTGTGCTCTTGGGAGATTCTGAAGAGAAGTTGCAGAGGTTGGTGGGTGAATTTGGTAGGGTATGTGAAAGAAGAAAATTAAAAGTGAATACAGGAAAGAGTAAGGTTATGAATATAACAAAAAGATTAGGTAATGAAAGATTGGATATCAGATTGAAGGAGAGAGTATGGAGGAGGTGAATGTATTCAGATATTTGGGAGTGGACCTTTTCAGCGCATGGGTCTATGAAAGATGAGGTGAATCATAAAATTGATGAGGGGAAAAGGGTGAGCAAAGAGGGGAATGTATGAGAGTATAGTTTTACTAACGCTCTTATATAGGTGTGAAGCATGGGTGATGAATGTTGCAGCGAGGAGAAGGCTGGAGGCAGTGGAGATGTCATGTCTGAGGGCAATGTGTGGTGTGAATATAATGCAGAGAATTCGTAGTTTGGAAGTTAGGAGGAGGTGCGAGATTGCCAAAACTGTTGTCCAGAGGGCTGAGGAAGGGTTGTTGAGGTGGTTCGGACATATAGAGAGAATGGAGCGAAACAGAATGACTTCAAGAGTGTATCAGTCTGAAGTGGAAGGAAGGCGGGGTAGGGGCCGGCCTAGGAAAGGTTGGAGGGAGGGTGTAAAGGAGGTTTTGTATGCGAGGGGCTTGGGCTTCCAGCAGGCATGCGTGAGCGTGTTTGATAGGAGTGAATGGAGACAAATGGTTTTTAATACTTGACGTGCTGTTGGAGTGTGAGCAAAGTAACATTTATGAAGGGGTTCAGGGAAACCGGCAGACCGGACTTGAGTCCTGGAGATGGGAAGTACAGTGCCTGCACTCTGAAGGAGGGGTGTTAATGTTGCAGTTTAAAAACTGTAGTGTAAACCACCCTTCTGGCAAGACAGTGATGGAGTGAATGATGGTGAAAGTTTTTTTTTTCGGGCCACCCTGCCTTGGTGGGAATCGGCCAGTGTGATAATAAAAAAAAAGTAAAAATACTTTTCACAGCAACTGGTACAGCCTGTACATTAATCCATCATAATAACAAGAAAAACTGAGAAAATTAAATAAAGTTAGGACACATCGTCTTGTCTTCACAATTCGTTCTTTCCGTCAACTCGCATATTAAATGTGAAATATCCTTTGGTATCTCTATATTTCCTAGCTTGACATCCTGCTATCACTGATGCATCCAGTGTCTCCATCATTTCCTCCTCTTCATGTTCTCTCCACTACTTTGGTAAAAATGGATTCTCTTTTTCTGACACTAACAATACCTTTTTATTGAAGAATGTATTAAGGTAGATTATCCAACGAACTTCTGTCACAAATCGTTGAAAAATTATAACAAATGTTTATCGGATTAAAAGAGAGTACTGGATAGTGAAGGGCGACTCTCCTGTGTACCTTCACATGAAGGTCACATTACAACTTCACATGAAGGTCACATTACACCTTCACATGAAGGTCACATTATACCTTAACTTGAAGGTCACATTACACCTTCACCTAAAGGTCACATTTCACCTTCACCTGAAGGTTACATTACACCTTCACCTGAAGGAAACATTACACCTTCACCTGAAGGTTACATTACACCTTCACCTGAAGGAAACATTACACCTTCAGTTGAAGGATACATTACACCTTCACCTAAAGGTCACATTTCACCTTCACCTGAAGGTTACATTACACCTTCACCTGAAGGAAACATTACACCTTCACCTGAAGGCCACATTACACCTTCACCTGTTGGTCACATTACACCTTCACCTGTTGGTCACATTACACCTTCACCTGTTGGTCACATTACACCTTCACCTGTTGGTCACATTACACCTTCACCTGTTGGTCACATTACACCTTCATCTGTAGTACATGATTGTAATAAAAGATAATTCACAATATAATCTCAATGGTTGGAAATGTACATTACAAAGTGGTTGTATTTATATTAGAACATAATTTTATACAGTGATAATAACCAAGATTTACAATACAGAGAGCAGATTCTCGGTACCAATACTGACACTGTTGCTCAAACTAGCTGCAAGATGCCATCAAATTTTGTAATTCTCTATCGGAAAATGGAATATAAAGTAATTATTTTTTTTTAAATCTTTGACTACAACTCTCAGGTTATTGTCATGTGTATTAATTAAATTAACAGACATTAATAAGTGAAGATTTAGGTAATAAAGTTTACAGAGTGTAAAGTTGAAGAATGTACTTTATTGAACTATTTTTTAATGGGACAAAGTTTGCATCTATTATGACCTTTATTAAATCATGACATGATCACTCTCAGCACTCTTGAGCACTGTGATAATGTGTTCTTCACTTACACTCTCAGTACTCTTGAACACTGTGATAATGTGTTCTTCACTTACACTCTCAGCACTCTTGAACACTGTGATAATGTGTTCTTCACTTACACTCTCAGCACTCTTGAACACTGTGATAATGTGTTCTTCACTTACACTCTCAGCACTCTTGAACACTGTGATAATGTGTTCTTCACTTACACTCTCAGCACTCATGAACACTGTGTGATAATGTGTTCTTCACTTACACTCTCAGCAATCTTGAACACTGTGATAATGTGTTCTTCACTTACACTCTCAGCACTCTTGAACACTTTGTGATACTGTGTTCTTCACTTACACTCTCAGCACTCTTGAACACTTTGTGATAATGTGTTCTTCACTTACATTCTCAGCACTCTTAAACACTGTGATAATGTGTTCTTCACTTACACTCTCAGCACTCTTGAACACTGTGATAATGTGTTCTTCACTTACACTCTCAGCACTCTTGAACACTGTGATAATGTGTTCTTCACTTACACTCTCAGCACTCTTGAACACTGTGATAATGTGTTCTTCACTTACACTCTCAGCACTCTTGAACACTGTGATAATGTGTTCTTCACTTACACTCTCAGCACTCTTGAACACTGTGATAATGTGTTCTTCACTTACACTCTCAGCACTCTTGAACACTGTGATAATGTGTTCTTCACTTACACTCTCAGCACTCTTGAACACTTTGTGATACTGTGTTCTTCACTTACACTCTCAGCACTCTTGAACACTTTGTGATAATGTGTTCTTCACTTACATTCTCAGCACTCTTAAACACTGTGATAATGTGTTCTTCACTTACGTTCTCAGCACTCTTGAACACGGTGATAATGTGTTCTTCATTTACTCTCTCAGCTCTCTTGAACACTGTGATAATGTGTTCTTCATTTACATTCTCAGCACTCCTGAACACTGTGATAATGTGTTCTTCACTTACATTCTCAGTACTCTTGAACACTGTGTGATAATGTGTTCTTCACTTACATTCGTAGCGCTCTTGAACACTGTGTGATAATGTGTTCTTCACTTACATTCTTAGCACTCTTGAACACTGTTTGATAATGTGTTCTTTACTTACATTCTTAGCACTCCTGAACACTGTTTGATAATGTGTTCTTCACTTACATTCTTAGCACTCCTGAACACTGTGATAATGTGTTCTTCACTTACATTCTCAGTACTCTTGAACACTGTGTGATAATGTGTTCTTCACTTACATTCATAGCACTCTTGAACACTGTTTGATAATGTGTTCTTCACTTACATTCTTAGCACTCTTGAACACTGTTTGATAATGTGTTCTCCACTTACATTCTTAGCACTCTTCAACACTGTTTGATAATGTGTTCTTCACTTACATTCTTAGCGCTCTTGAACACTGTTTGATAATGTGTTCTCCACTTACATTCTTAGCACTCTTCAACACTGTTTGATAATGTGTTCTTCACTTACATTCTTAGCGCTCTTGAACACTGTTTGATAATGTGTTCTCCACTTACATTCTTAGCACTCTTGAACACTGTTTGATAATGTGTTCTTCACTTACATTCTTAGCACTCTTGAACACTGTTTGATAATGTGTTCTTCACTTACATTCTTAGCACTCTTGAACACTGTTTGATAATGTGTTCTTCACTTACATTCTTAGCACTCCTGAACACTGTGATAATGTGTTCTTCACTTACATTCTCAGTACTCTTGAACACTGTGTGATAATGTGTTCTACACTTACATTCTTAGCACTCTTGAACACTGTTTGATAATGTGTTCTTCACTTACATTCTTAGCACTCTTCAACACTGTTTGATAATGTGTTCTTCACTTACATTCTTAGCACTCTTGAACACTGTTTGATAATGTGTTCTTCACTTACATTCTTAGCACTCTTGAACACTGTTTGATAATGTGTTCTCCACTTACATTCTGAGCACTCTTGAACACTGTTTGATAATGTGTTCTTCACTTACATTCTTAGCACTCTTGAACACTGTTTGATAATGTGTTCTTCACTTACATTCTTAGCACTCTTGAACACTGTTTGATAATGTGTTCTTCACTTACATTCTTAGCACTCTTGAACACTGTTTGATAATGTGTTCTCCACTTACATTCTTAGCACTCTTGAACACTGTTTGATAATGTGTTCTTCACTTACATTCTTAGCACTCTTGAACACTGTTTGATAATGTGTTCTTCACTTACATTCTTAGCACTCTTGAACACTGTTTGATAATGTGTTCTTCACTTACATTCTTAGCACTCTTGAACACTGTTTGATAATGTGTTCTTCACTTACATTCTTAGCACTCTTGAACACTGTTTGATAATGTGTTCTTCACTTACATTCTTAGCACTCTTGAACACTGTTTGATAATGTGTTCTTCACTTACATTCTTAGCACTCTTGAACACTGTTTTATAATGTGTTCTTCACTTACATTCTTAGCACTCCTGAAAACTGTGATAATGTGTTCTACATTTACATTTTTAGCACTCTTGAACACTGTTTGATAATGTGTTCTTCACTTACATTCTTAGCACTCTTGAACACTGTTTGATAATATGTTCTTCACTTACATTCTTAGCACTCTTGAACACTGTTTGATAATATGTTCTTCACTTACATTCTTAGCACTCTTGAACACTGTTTGATAATATGTTCTTCACTTACATTCTTAGCACTCTTGAACACTGTTTGATAATGTGTTCTTCACTTTCATTCTTAGCACTCCTGAAAACTGTGATAATGTGTTCTTCACTTACATTCTTAGCACTCTTGAACACTGTTTGATAATGTGTTCTTCACTTACACTCTCAGTATTCTTGGACAATAAGAGATGATATACTGTACAGTCACATATATGCTCAACACTTTAACAATGTGTGAAAATATTCTGTACACTCATATACACTCTCAATATTTTTTAACAATCTATGAAAATAAGCTCTTAACTCAGCAAAACAGTGTCATTTTATAGAAAATGATTCTTACACGAGAGGGACGTTGAGACCTGTGAAGCCCAAACACAACATTTCCTCAGAGAGGAACTTAACTTTTCAAAAGTGGCAACTCCACTCAGCACTACACATATATGATATTATAACACAAGTGTTATAATTTCAATATATAAAGTGACGTAATAACAGGGAGGACACAGAAATCTGCTCCCTGTAAATACATCCACCAGGGTATCCTGGTAACCTGGTCCACCCGGGTATCCTGGTAACCTGATCCACCCGGGTATCCTGGTAACCTGGTCCACCCGGGTATCCTGGTAACCTGATCCACCCGGGTATCCTGGTAACCTGGTCCACCCGGGTATCCTGGTAACCTGGTCCACCCGGGTATCCTGGTAACCTGGACCACCCGGGTATCCTGGTAACCTGGTCCACCCGGGTATCCTGGTAACCTGATCCACCCGGGTATCCTGGTCACCTGGTCCACCCGGGTCTCCTGGTCACCTGGTCCAACCTGGTAACCCACCCGGGTATCCAGGTTCCTATCCTGGTAACCCTCCCATGACCCTCATGGCGACGCCAGCCAATTAAAATTTTATCCTTCGTTTTATATATTAAAGTTGTTTAATTTCTTATTTTGACTATCTTGCAAGTTACTGTATATCACAGCGTGACCTTTGTATATCTTTTGTTATTATGTACAACAGCGTGACCTTTGTATCTTTGTTGCTATTGTAGACAACAGTGTGATTGTTATTTCTGTTATTGTGTACAACAGTGTGATCTTTGTATCTCTGTTGTTATTGTGTATTATACTGTGATGTTTGCATCTGTATTGTTATTGTGTACAACAGTGTAACCTTTGTATCTTTGTTGTTACTGTGTACAACAATCTGAAGATGTTACAATGTGTAGTGTAAGAATTAAATTTATAATACAGTAAATACAAACTTTATTTCACAAGTTATAATGGAAGTTATATGATCTCACTTGTTCTTACTCATATCAATATTATTAATATTATACATAAAGCATCATGATATACTATAAAAGTATCATACTTACTAATCTGGTTTACTTAATTCCTGCACCTGAAGTGTTGCTGAGTTGTTGTTGCTGTGGTCAAGAGTAACGTGCAGGTTAGTGCCAGCAGGAAGGTCAGTCCTGATCACTGCAATATAAGAGTAACGTGCAGGTTAGTGCCAGCAGGAAGGTCAGTCCTGATCACTGCAATATAAGAGTAACGTGCAGGTTAGTGCCAGCAGGAAGGTCAGTCCTGATCACTGCAATATAAGAGTAACGTGCAGGTTAGTGCCAGCAGGAAGGTCAGTCCTGATCACTGCAATATAAGAGTAACGTGCAGGTTAGTGCCAGCAGGAAGGTCAGTCCTGATCACTGCAATATAAGAGTAACGTGCAGGTTAGTGCCAGCAGGAAGGTCAGTCCTGATCACTGCAATATAAGAGTAACGTGCAGGTTAGTGCCAGCAGGGAGGTCAGTCCTGAGTCGTGCAGGTGATCACTGCAATATAAGAGTAACGTGCAGGTTAGTGCCAGCAGGAAGGTCAGTCCTGATCACTGCAATATAAGAGTAACGTGCAGGTTAGTGCCAGCAGGAAGGTCAGTCCTGATCACTGCAATATAAGAGTAACGTGCAGGTTAGTGCCAGCAGGAAGGTCAGTCCTGATCACTGCAATATAAGAGTAACGTGCAGGTTAGTGCCAGCAGGAAGGTCAGTCCTGATCACTGCAATATAAGAGTAACGTGCAGGTTAGTGCCAGCAGGAAGGTCAGTCCTGATCACTGCAATATAAGAGTAACGTGCAGGTTAGTGCCAGCAGGAAGGTCAGTCCTGATCACTGCAATATAAGAATAACGTGCAGGTTAGTGCCAGCAGGAAGGTCAGTCCTGATCACTGCAATATAAGAGTAACGTGCAGGTTAGTGCCAGCAGGAAGGTCAGTCCTGATCACTGCAATACAAGAGTAACGTGCAGGTTAGTGCCAGCAGGAAGGTCAGTCCTGATCACTGCAATACAAGAGTAACGTGCAGGTTAGTGCCAGCAGGAAGGTCAGTCCTGATCACTGCAATACAAGAGTAACGCAGGTTAGTGCCAGCAGGAAGGTCAGTAGATCACTGCAATACAAGAGTAACGTGCAGGTTAGTGCCAGCAGGAAGGTCAGTCCTGATCACTGCAATACAAGAGTAACGTGCAGGTTAGTGCCAGCAGGAAGGTCAGTCCTGATCACTGCAATATAAGAGTAACGCAGGTTAGTGCCAGCAGGAAGGTCAGTAGATCACTGCAATATAAGAGTAACGTGCAGGTTAGTGCCAGCAGGAAGGTCAGTCCTGATCACTGCAATATAAGAGTAACGTGCAGGTTAGTGCCAGCAGGAAGGTCAGTCCTGATCACTGCAATATAAGAGTAACGTGCAGGTTAGTGCCAGCAGGAAGGTCAGTCCTGATCACTGCAATATAAGAGTAACGTGCAGGTTAGTGCCAGCAGGAAGGTCAGTCCTGATCACTGCAATATAAGAGTAACGTGCAGGTTAGTGAGAGCAGGAAGGTCAGTCCTGATCACTGCAATATAAGAGTAACGTGCAGGTTAGTGCCAGCAGGAAGGTCAGTCCTGATCACTGCAATATAAGAGTAACGTGCAGGTTAGTGCCAGCAGGAAGGTCAGTCCTGATCACTGCAATATAAGAGTAACGTGCAGGTTAGTGATAGCAGGAAGGTCAGTCCTGATCACTGCAATATAAGAGTAACGTGCAGGTTAGTGCCAGCAGGAAGGTCAGTCCTGATCACTGCAATATAAGAGTAACGTGCAGGTTAGTGCCAGCAGGAAGGTCAGTCCTGATCACTGCAATATAAGAGTAACGTGCAGGTTAGTGCCAGCAGGAAGGTCAGTCCTGATCACTGCAATATAAGAGTAACGTGCAGGTTAGTGCCAGCAGGAAGGTCAGTCCTGATCACTGCAATATAAGAGTAACGTGCAGGTTAGAGTCAGTCCTGATCACTGCAATATAAGCAGGTTAGTGCCAGCAGGAAGGTCAGTCCTGATCACTGCAATATAAGAGTAACGTGCAGGTTAGTGCCAGCAGGAAGGTCAGTCCTGATCACTGCAATATAAGAGTAACGTGCAGGTTAGTGCCAGCAGGAAGGTCAGTCCTGATCACTGCAAGATAAGAGTAACCAGGTTAGTGAGCAGGAAGGTCAGTCCTGATCACTGCAATATAAGAGTAACGTGCAGGTTAGTGCCAGCAGGAAGGTCAGTCCTGATCACTGCAATATAAGAGTAACGTGCAGGTTAGTGCCAGCAGGAAGGTCAGTCCTGATCACTGCAATATAAGAGTAACGTGCAGGTTAGTGCCAGCAGGAAGGTCAGTCCTGATCACTGCAATATAAGAGTAACGTGCAGGTTAGTGCCAGCAGGAAGGTCAGTCCTGATCACTGCAATATAAGAGTAACGTGCAGGTTAGTGCCAGCAGGAAGGTCAGTCCTGATCACTGCAATATAAGAGTAACGTGCAGGTTAGTGCCAGCAGGAAGGTCAGTCCTGATCACTGCAATATAAGAGTAACGTGCAGGTTAGTGCCAGCAGGAAGGTCAGTCCTGATCACTGCAATATAAGAGTAACGTGCAGGTTAGTGCCAGCAGGAAGGTCAGTCCTGATCACTGCAATATAAGAGTAACGTGCAGGTTAGTGCCAGCAGGAAGGTCAGTCCTGATCACTGCAATATAAGAGTAACGTGCAGGTTAGTGCCAGCAGGAAGGTCAGTCCTGATCACTGCAATATAAGAGTAACGTGCAGGTTAGTGCCAGCAGGAAGGTCAGTCCTGATCACTGCAATATAAGAGTAACGTGCAGGTTAGTGCCAGCAGGAAGGTCAGTCCTGATCACTGCAATATAAGAGTAACGTGCAGGTTAGTGCCAGCAGGAAGGTCAGTCCTGATCACTGCAATATAAGAGTAACGTGCAGGTTAGTGCCAGCAGGAAGGTCAGTCCTGATCACTGCAATATAAGAGTAACGTGCAGGTTAGTGCCAGCAGGAAGGTCAGTCCTGATCACTGCAATATAAGAGTAACGTGCAGGTTAGTGCCAGCAGGAAGGTCAGTCCTGATCACTGCAATATAAGAGTAACGTGCAGGTTAGTGCCAGCAGGAAGGTCAGTCCTGATCACTGCAATATAAGAGTAACGTGCAGGTTAGTGCCAGCAGGAAGGTCAGTCCTGATCACTGCAATATAAGAGTAACGTGCAGGTTAGTGCCAGCAGGAAGGTCAGTCCTGATCACTGCAATATAAGAGTAACGTGCAGGTTAGTGCCAGCAGGAAGGTCAGTCCTGATCACTGCAATATAAGAGTAACGTGCAGGTTAGTGCCAGCAGGAAGGTCAGTCCTGATCACTGCAATATAAGAGTAACGTGCAGGTTAGTGCCAGCAGGAAGGTCAGTCCTGATCACTGCAATACAAGAGTAACGTGCAGGTTAGTGCCAGCAGGAAGGTCAGTCCTGATCACTGCAATACAAGAGTAACGTGCAGGTTAGTGCCAGCAGGAAGGTCAGTCCTGATCACTGCAATATAAGAGTAACGTGCAGGTTAGTGCCAGCAGGAAGGTCAGTCCTGATCACTGCAATATAAGAGTAACGTGCAGGTTAGTGCCAGCAGGAAGGTCAGTCCTGATCACTGCAATATAAGAGTAACGTGCAGGTTAGTGCCAGCAGGAAGGTCAGTCCTGATCACTGCAATATAAGAGAATCGTGCAGGTTAGTGCCAGCAGGAAGGTCAGTCTGATCACTGCAATATAAGAGTAACGTGCAGGTTAGTGCCAGCAGGAAGGTCAGTCCTGATCACTGCAATATAAGAGTAACGTGCAGGTTAGTGCCAGCAGGAAGGTCAGTCCTGATCACTGCAATATAAGAGTAACGTGCAGGTTAGTGCCAGCAGGAAGGTCAGTCCTGATCACTGCAATATAAGAGTAACGTGCAGGTTAGTGCCAGCAGGAAGGTCAGTCCTGATCACTGCAATATAAGAGTAACGTGCAGGTTAGTGCCAGCAGGAAGGTCAGTCCTGATCACTGCAATATAAGAGTAACGTGCAGGTTAGTGCCAGCAGGAAGGTCAGTCCTGATCACTGCAATACAAGAGTAACGTGCAGGTTAGTGCCAGCAGGAAGGTCAGTCCTGATCACTGCAATATAAGAGTAACGTGCAGGTTAGTGCCAGCAGGAAGGTCAGTCCTGATCACTGCAATATAAGAGTAACGTGCAGGTTAGTGCCAGCAGGAAGGTCAGTCCTGATCACTGCAATATAAGAGTAACGTGCAGGTTAGTGCCAGCAGGAAGGTCAGTCCTGATCACTGCAATATAAGAGTAACGTGCAGGTTAGTGCCAGCAGGAAGGTCAGTCCTGATCACTGCAATATAAGAGTAACGTGCAGGTTAGTGCCAGCAGGAAGGTCAGTCCTGATCACTGCAATATAAGAGTAACGTGCAGGTTAGTGCCAGCAGGAAGGTCAGTCCTGATCACTGCAATATAAGAGTAACGTGCAGGTTAGTGCCAGCAGGAAGGTCAGTCCTGATCACTGCAATATAAGAGTAACGTGCAGGTTAGTGCCAGCAGGAAGGTCAGTCCTGATCACTGCAATATAAGAGTAACGTGCAGGTTAGTGCCAGCAGGAAGGTCAGTCCTGATCACTGCAATATAAGAGTAACGTGCAGGTTAGTGCCAGCAGGAAGGTCAGTCCTGATCACTGCAATATAAGAGTAACGTGCAGGTTAGTGCCAGCAGGAAGGTCAGTCCTGATCACTGCAATATAAGAGTAACGTGCAGGTTAGTGCCAGCAGGAAGGTCAGTCCTGATCACTGCAATACAAGAGTAACGTGCAGGTTAGTGCCAGCAGTCCTGATCACTGGTCAGTTAGTGCCAGCAGGAAGGTGATCACTGCAATATAAGAGTAACGTGCAGGTTAGTGCCAGCAGGAAGGTCAGTCCTGATCACTGCAATATAAGAGTAACGTGCAGGTTAGTGCCAGCAGGAAGGTCAGTCCTGATCACTGCAATATAAGAGTAACGTGCAGGTTAGTGCCAGCAGGAAGGTCAGTCCTGATCACTGCAATATAAGAGTAACGTGCAGGTTAGTGCCAGCAGGAAGGTCAGTCCTGATCACTGCAATATAAGAGTAACGTGCAGGTTAGTGCCAGCAGGAAGGTCAGTCCTGATCACTGCAATATAAGAGTAACGTGCAGGTTAGTGCCAGCAGGAAGGTCAGTCCTGATCACTGCAATATAAGAGTAACGTGCAGGTTAGTGCCAGCAGGAAGGTCAGTCCTGATCACTGCAATATAAGAGTAACGTGCAGGTTAGTGCCAGCAGGAAGGTCAGTCCTGATCACTGCAATACAAGAGTAACGTGCAGGTTAGTGCCAGCAGGAAGGTCAGTCCTGATCACTGCAATATAAGAGTAACGTGCAGGTTAGTGCCAGCAGGAAGGTCAGTCCTGATCACTGCAATATAAGAGTAACGTGCAGGTTAGTGCCAGCAGGAAGGTCAGTCAGTCCTGATCACTGCAATATCACTGCAATATATGAGTAACGTGCAGGTTAGTGCCAGCAGGAAGGTCAGTCCTGATCACTGCAATATAAGAGTAACGTGCAGGTTAGTGCCAGCAGGAAGGTCAGTCCTGATCACTGCAATATAAGAGTAACGTGCAGGTTAGTGCCAGCAGGAAGGTCAGTCCTGATCACTGCAATATAAGAGTAACGTGCAGGTTAGTGCCAGCAGGAAGGTCAGTCCTGATCACTGCAATACAAGAGTAACGTGCAGGTTAGTGCCAGCAGGAACGTCAGTCCTGATCACTGCAATATATGAGTAACGTGCAGGTTAGTGCCAGCAGGAAGGTCAGTCCTGATCACTGCAATATAAGAGTAACGTGCAGGTTAGTGCCAGCAGGAAGGTCAGTCCTGATCACTGCAATATAAGAGTAACGTGCAGGTTAGTGCCAGCAGGAAGGTCAGTCCTGATCACTGCAATACAAGAGTAACGTGCAGGTTAGTGCCAGCAGGAAGGTCAGTCCTGATCACTGCAATATAAGAGTAACGTGCAGGTTAGTGCCAGCAGGAAGGTCAGTCCTGATCACTGCAATAAGACAACCTGGGTGTCAGCCTCATTCTTGACTTATATAGAAACACTCGGTTACTGATAATTACGGCTTTGTGGTGCAGTGGTCAGCACGGCCGCCTTAAAGCGGCAAACTCAGGTTCGACTCCTGGCCTTCTTTTTTCGTTGTTTCTTCTTTTCAGTCTTCTGAGACGTTACATTTATTTTATAATGACCTAACTTTCAGAACTGATGTTAAAGATTAATCATTTCTGGTAGATGAAGAAAGGTGAGAACAGCTCTAACTAGTTAGAATAATTCACCTTCACGACCTTGAGAACAATTTACGTAAAGGAATGTTCATAAAAAATATTGGCGTTATTACTTTACCATGTTAGTACTCAGTTGCAGGGAGAGGGTTGCTTCTGCATTCCAAGAAATAAATGAATTTGCCCAACACTGTAATGGGTGTACAACTCACTAGCACTCTACACCGAGGTTACACAGTGGGTGTATACCGTCTCATGGAAGACAGTTCTCACAATGCAATGTAGAGATACAAACAATAAAAGACTAAGTCACATAACACAAGCTTGACGCTATACACTCACTGTGAGAACTCTGTGTAGAGTGCTAGTGAGTTGTACATCCAGATAACTGGTGAGTCTTGAGAGTTTTGTGTGATAGAGCTTTAATATCAACAGTCTGGATGATATTAAAACTGACTAACTTACGCTTATTGTCTGGGTCGACTATGATCAGGTATTTCATTAACTATGTTCCATGGAAACATAAACACATATGCAGTTTAATGTGATCCTTTGTTGACAACGTTTCGCCCACACAGTGGGCTTTTTCAAGTCACTGCATATGTGTTTATGTTTCCATTGTGTCGGTATTTTATACCATTTATTTTCAACTATGTTCCACATTTTGATTATTAATTTTCCTTCAGAATATAAACATATTGGTGTAAAATGTTTTTATTCAGGTGCACATTACACATACGTTTGAAACGATCAATACACCGGTCAACAGCAGAGTAATTCCCTGATAAATTAGACACATGTGCAACTCTTGGGTATCTTTATTGAGGAAACGTATCGCCACACAGTGGCTTCATCAGTCCATACAGAGTAGAATCTTGAAGAACAGGAGGAGAATGAGGTAATCAGTCCCTCAACCTTGAGTCGATGTGGTCAGTCCATCAATCTTGAATAGAATACGGCATACGTGCTGAGAAGGAGCTTATAAACCGTTGGCAGGAGAGGTGCAGCAGTCATAGGTCGTGTAACATTTGTTCAACATGTCGGTTCTCTGAACCATTCATCTACAGAGTAATTCCCTGTTTATAACCCTCAGATGTTTGCCTAAAGCGGCACTGCATTAAAATTACTGAAAGGAAACTTGAAAATCGGTGAAACTACTGAAGAATTGTTGATGTGGAATAGTGGTTTCTGAGTTTTAATTGCATGTATTCGTTTGTAAACATCGCTCGTCTAGCTTTTGTGTCACTTTGGGTCTGAGACAGTTCAGCTGCAGCCACAGTGTTAAAATTGTAAAATATTTTGTAAGCAATATAAACAGTAAATGTTTGTGTATTGTCTGCTGAGTATAGTAAATGCGTATATAAGAACCGTGATTAATAAAGTGATTTGAAAGACAAAGTTTAGGGAATGAAGAACAGAAACTAGAACGGGAAGGGAATGTGTGGATCAACATAGCACAAGGTAAACATAATAAGAAATGTATTGCTGCAAAGGAATATGTTTTGGTTGCTAGTTTTACAAATGTTCAGAAGAACAGCTTATAAGGACGTAAAACAGCAGTATAAGAGTCGAATTTGCCAGGTTAAAGGTTCGGCTGACGAAATCTTTCTCGTTAAAAGATCGAAACTACTATGATAGTCTGCTTTATCCCTGGTGAGAGATTGTGTGTGTGTGTGTGTGTGTGTGTGTGTGTGTGTGTGTGTGTGTGTGTGTGTGTGTGTGTGTGTGTGTGTGTGTGTGTGTGTGTGTGTGTGTGTGTGTGTGTGTGTGTGTGTGTGTGTGTGTGTGCTTGTGTGTGTGTGTGTGTGTGTGTGTGTGTGTGTGTGTGTGTGTGTGTGTGTGTGTGTGTGTGTGTGTGTGTGTGTGTGTGTGTGTGTGTGTGTGTGTGTGTGTGTGTGTGTGTGTGTGTGTGTGTACTCACCTAGTTGTACTCACCTAGTTGAGGTTGCGGGGGTCGAGTCCGAGCTCCTGGCCCCGCCTCTTCACTGATCGCTACTAGGTCACTCTCCCTGAGCCGTGAGCTTTATCATACCTCTGCTTAAAGCTATGTATGGATCCTGCCTCCACTACATCGCTTCCCAAACTATTCCACTTACTGACTACTCTGTGGCTGAAGAAATACTTCCTAACATCCCTGTGATTCATCTGTGTCTTCAGCTTCCAACTGTGTCCCCTTGTTACTGTGTCCAATCTCTGGAACATCCTGTCTTTGTCCACCTTGTCAATTCCTCTCAGTATTTTGTATGTCGTTATCATGTCCCCCCTATCTCTCCTGTCCTCCAGTGTCGTCAGGTTGATTTCCCTTAACCTCTCCTCGTAGGACATACCTCTTAGCTCTGGGACTAGTCTTGTTGCAAACCTTTGCACTTTCTCTAGTTTCTTCACGTGCTTGGCTAGGTGTGGGTTCCAAACTGGTGCCGCATACTCCAATATGGGCCTAACATACACGGTGTACAGGGTCCTGAATGATTCCTTATTAAGATGTCGGAATGCTGTTCTGAGGTTTGCTAGGCGCCCATATGCTGCAGCAGTTATTTGGTTGATGTGCGCTTCAGGAGATGTGCCTGGTGTTATACTCACCCCAAGATCTTTTTCCTTGAGTGAGATTTGTAGTCTCTGACCCCCTAGACTGTACTCCGTCTGCGGCCTTCTTTGCCCTTCCCCAATCTTCATGACTTTGCACTTGGTGGGATTGAACTCCAGGAGCCAATTGCTGGACCAGGTCTGCAGCCTGTCCAGATCCCTTTGTAGTTCTGCCTGGTCTTCGATCGAGTGTATTCTTCTCATCAACTTCACGTCATCTGCAAACAGGGACACCTCAGAGTCTATTCCTTCCGTCATGTCGTTCACAAATACCAGAAACAGCACTGGTCCTAGGACTGACCCCTGCGGGACCCCGCTGGTCACAGGTGCCCACTCTGACACCTCGCCACGTACCATGACTCGCTGCTGTCTTCCTGACAAGTATTCCCTGATCCATTGTAGTGCCTTCCCTGTTATCCCTGCTTGGTCCTCCAGTTTTTGCACCAATCTCTTGTGTGGAACTGTGTCAAACGCCTTCTTGCAGTCCAAGAAAATGCAATCCACCCACCCCTCTCTCTCTTGTCTTACTGCTGTCACCATGTCATAGAACTCCAGTAGGTTTGTGACACAGGATTTCCCGTCCCTGAAACCATGTTGGTTGCTGTTGATGAGATCATTCCTTTCTAGGTGTTCCACCACTCTTCTCCTGATAATCTTCTCCATGATTTTGCATACTATACATGTCAGTGACACTGGTCTGTAGTTTAATGCTTCATGTCTGTCTCCTTTTTTAAAGATTGGGACTACATTTGCTGTCTTCCATGCCTCAGGCAATCTCCCTGTTTCGATAGATGCATTGAATATTGTTGTTAGGGGTACACATAGCGCCTCTGCTCCCTCTCTCAATACCCATGGGGAGATGTTATCTGGCCCCATTGCCTTTGAGGTATCTAGCTCACTCAGAAGCCTCTTCACTTCTTCCTCGGTTGTGTGCACTGTGTCCAGCACTTGGTGGTGTGCCCCACCTCTCCGTCTTTCTGGAGTCCCTTCTGTCTCCTCTGTGAACACTTCTTTGAATCTCTTGTTGAGTTCTTCACATACTTCACGGTCATTTCTTGTTGTCTCTCCTCCTTCCTTCCTTAGCCTGATTACCTGGTCCTTGACTGTTGTTTTCCTCCTGATGTGGCTGTACAACAGTTTCGGGTCAGATTTGGCTTTCGCTGCTATGTCATTTTCATATTGTCTTTGGGCCTCCCTTCTTATCTGTGCATATTCGTTTCTGGCTCTACGACTGTTCTCCTTATTCTCCTGGGTCCTTTGCCTTCTATATTTCTTCCATTCCCTAGCACACTTGGTTTTTGCCTCCCTGCACCTTTGGGTAAACCATGGGCTCATCCTGGCTTTTTCATTAATCCTGTTACCCTTGGGTACAAACCTCTCCTCAGTCTCCTTGCATTTTGTTGCTACATATTCCATCATCTCATTAACTGGCTTCCCTGCCAGTTCTCTGTCCCACTGAACCCCGTTCAGGTAGTTCCTCATTCCTGTGTAGTCCCCTTTCTTGTAGTTTGGCTTCATTCGTCCTGGCCTTCCTGCTTCTCCCTCCACTTGTAGCTCTACTGTGTATTCGAAGCTTAAAACCACATGGTCACTGGCCCCAAGGGGTCTTTCATATGTGATGTCCTCGATATCTGCACTACTGAAGGTGAATACTAAGTCCAGCCTTGCTGGTTCATCCTCTCCTCTCTCTCTTGTAGTGTCCCTTACGTGTTGGTACATTAAGTTCTCCAGTACCACCTCCATCATCTTAGCCCTCCATGTATCTTGGCCCCCATGTGGGTCCAAGTTCTCCCAATCGATCTCCTTGTGGTTAAAGTCACCCATGATCAGGAGC
>NC_091363.1:18700733-18715733 GCF_038502225.1 Cherax quadricarinatus | reverse complement strand
TGAACGATTCCTTATTAGGGTATCGGAAAGCTATTCTCAGGTTTGCCAGGCGCCCGTATGCTGCAGCGGTTATTTGGTTGATGTGTGCCTCCGGTGATGTGCTCGGTGTTAATGGTCACCCCAAGGTCTTTCTCCCTGAGTGAGGTCTGTAGTCTTTGTCCACCTAGCTTATACTCTGTCTGCGGTCTTCTTTGCCCCTCCCCAATCTTCATGACTTTGCATTTGGCTGGATTGAATTCGAGAAGCCAGTTGCTGGACCACATGTCCAGCCTGTCCAGGTCTCTTTGCAGTCCTGCCTCATCCTCGTCCGATTTAATTTTTCTCATCAACTTCACGTCATCTGCGAACAGGGACACTTCAGAGTCTATTCCTTCCATCATGTCGTTCACATATATCAAAAATAGCACTGGTCCTAGAACTGACCCCTGTGGGACCCCGCTCGTCACAGGTGCCCACTGTGATACATCATTACGTACCATGACTCGTTGTTGCCTCCCTGTCAGGTATTCTCTGATCCATTGCAGTGCCCTTCCTGTTATATGCGCCTGATGCTCTAGCTTCTGCACTAATCTCTTGTGAGAAACTGTGTCAAAGGCCTTCTTGCAGTCCAAGAAGATGCAATCAACCCACCCCTCTCTCTCTTGTCTTACTTCTGTTATTTTATCATAAAACTCCAGAAGGTTTGTGACACAGGATTTGCCTTCCGTGAATCCGTGCTGGTTGGCATTTATACTCCTGTTCCGTTCCAGGTGCTCCACCACTCTCCTCCTGATAATCTTCTCCATAATTTTGTGTATGTGTGTGTGTGTGTGTGTGTGTGTGTGTGTGTGTGTTATGTATTGTGTTATTTGCATTATTATAATATTATTATCGTATTTGGAAAAGTGTTAAGTGAATGTTTTGGAAATTTGAGTGAAATTTGTTTTGGGAGACAGGAATGTTCATGTGGGGGACAGTGATGTGGAAGATGATGTAGGAAAGTACAGCAACATAAAAGAACACTACATCAACATACAAGAAAATTAAAAGAAAAAGCAAGAATAATTCAGTTTCAAAAAGGGCTTCGTAATGCACTAAGATATTGCAGTAACAATGAAGAACAACACAGTAACACAAAACAACGATACTCAAACACGCAGGAACAGTT
This sequence comes from Cherax quadricarinatus, assembly GCF_038502225.1. Classification (NCBI taxonomy): domain Eukaryota; kingdom Metazoa; phylum Arthropoda; class Malacostraca; order Decapoda; family Parastacidae; genus Cherax; species Cherax quadricarinatus. Next base: position 18,714,586 of record NC_091363.1, on the reverse strand, counting down.
TTTTAAATACAAAATACAGTAACATACAAGAACGATTCAGTAATACAATGAAACACTGCAGTAACATGAGTATAATAACTATAAAACTACCGTCTCACAAGACAATACAGTAAAATGCCAAGCTACTGCAGTACAATAACTCAGAGAAAAATACAGTAACAAACCTGAACAGTACAGTAACACACAGGAACAGTAGAGTAACAAACAAGAACAGTATAGTAGCACACAAGAACACTACAGAAACAAACAAGAACAGTACAGTAGCACACAAGAACAGTATAGTAACACACAAGAACAGTACAGTAACACACAAGAACAGTACAGTAACATACAAGAACAGTACAGCAACATACAAGAACAGTACAGTAACATACAAGAACAATACAGTAACATACAAGAACAGTACAGTAACATACAAGAACAATACAGTAACATACAAGAACAGTACAGTAACATACAAGAACAGTACAGTAACATACAAGAACAATACAGTAACATACAAGAACAATACAGTAACATACAAGAACAGTACAGTAACATACAAGAACAATACAGTAACATACAAGAACAATACAGTAACATACAAGAACAATACAGTAACATACAAGAACAGTACAGTAACATACAAGAACAATACAGTAACATACAAGAACAGTACAGTAACATACAAGAACAATACAGTAACATACAAGAACAATACAGTAACATACAAGAACAATACAGTAACATACAGCAGAACATCAGCACTCAAGTATCGTACAACAACAAACAATAATAATAACAGAATATTACATTGGGACAGAAGGAAACATAATTGTAAATCAAAGATCAGTATTAGAAACATTAAGAAGACCTTCCAGCCGCCAAGTTATTAGAAATGTCGCTGAAAATCTTTTCGTCAGGAGGTCGAATCTCTGAGCTTGAAGATTTTATTTTCATTACATAGAGTTTTATTGTTTTATTCGAGTGTTTTAGTGTGCGTTTACGAATGTTTTTTCAAAGTATAGAAGATGTCAGAGAAGTGAAGATATGATAATGTGTGAGTGTGTCATGTCAACACTGAGTATAACTGCATATGTGATATTATAATGAACTGTGTCACATAATTCAGTGATGAGCACGCTGAGTATAGAAGCTTATAATGTAAAGAAGTATGTAACATAATTCACAGCTTATGATCAGTTATAATGAAGTGTCACTTGCTTCATTCAGTATTTCAACAACAATGCATTTTTAATTAATCTATGCAATATCTTCTAGTTTCCATGTTAATTTTTTCACTATACATCAGGAAAAGGAGCTATGACTCAACCCTTGCAATCACAAATAGGTGAGTACACACACTCTCACACAAGCACGCAAACACACACACACACACACACACACACACACACACACACACACACACACACACACACACACACACACACACACATACACACACACATACACATACACACACACACACACACCTTCGACAAATTGCAACTAACGTATTCTTCAACAAGTCAGTTAATACACGGCACCTGCCAGAGGTGTGGAAAACAAACATAGCCTCGAAATTTAAAAAAAGGACATGCATACCATGTAAGTTATGGAAAATATTATCAGAAGAGTGATGAAGCACCTGGAAAGGAACGGATTCATAAATATAGGCCAGCACAGGCTTAGAGACGGTCAGTCCGGCGTAACAAATCTGCCAGTAAGGTAAGAGAGAGAGAAGGTTGGGTGGACTGCATGTTACTGACCTGTGAAAAGATATTGAATACGCGAGAGACAGGGACAAAGGCTATAGTTGCAGGCAGAAATAGCAAACAAGACACTGTAATGAGTTAAGGAATACTTGACAGGTAGAAGACAACGAAACGTTGTCCAGGAAGAGGTGTGGGAATGGCAAGCGTGAAGCGTGGGGTCTCACATGGGTCAGTACTGGGACCACTACTATTTCTTGTGTATGTGAACGATATGACAGAAGTCAGACGTATCCCTGCTCGCAGATGACGTGAAAATGATGAGGAGAATACAAACTGGATCATAACAGGAAAACTTACAAACGGAGATGGACAAGCTACATAATTGGTATGACAAGTGCATATTTATTATTTTAGACTAGTTCAATGATCCTCAGATTTTGTGGAGTGATTGGATTGAGATGAAGAAACAGGAAGTTACATAGTAAGAGTAGAAGCAATAAGATCATTGTAAACAGGTGATATGACAATATGCAAAACAACTACTGTAAAAAAATTATGAAATTCCAAGCGCTTTCGTGGCTTCTCATATTATCAAGGAACTTTAAATATAAAACATCAACAGGAAAGCATATAAGGGCAAGACTATTCCTCACAGTCATTGATCAATATACACAGCTTGTGTGACTTGTTCAGTGCAGAAGAAAACGGAAAAAAGAAGAAATATGATTAGGAAACTTAACCGAGACCATCCTGAAGAGTCGTGTGGTATCCACTAATGCAATACCATCACAGTAAACATGTGATATCACAATATCCGCAACAACCACTAATCTCACCATTTTTTCACAGTGGATGTTCTGTAGTAACAGTAGAAATATATTGATATAAGAAAGTAATTAGTTTTCTATGAGAATTGGAGGAAAGCTGGAAGAACAAGGACAGAGTTGGATGAGCAAAATTTGCTTAACATGTCATATTGATAGTTCAGTTATGTTGTTAAAAAGGAGCTTTTTAACAACAGCTCTGAATCAGTTGGCAGACATGGGACCTTCGATGATTCATGCAATTATTTCCAGATCTTAAGAGGCCTTTTATTCGCATTGACTTTTTACACAGGTTGAATCGGATTCGGGGATGTCAAGTAGGATTTTGTGTTTTGTTTTATTTCTATGTATTCTGTTGCATCTCTCAAGAAAAAGTTTTAAGGAGAATTTATGTTTGAATTGGTGATATTCCGCATAGCGGCTTTTTGTTGGGTTATTAATATTTTTAGGTGATTTGATGTAGTGTATCTCCATAGTAGTGTTATTTGAGGTCCACGCTAATGTATATTGGAGAGGATACGTACTGTTTAGGAAAAGTTGTAGTCCGGTTTTATCATCACGTTTAGTTGGATATTTGAAGCTCTGTCTACAAACATCATGTAGTAGTTTTTTGTCAATATTAAGGGAGAGTTTGTTGGTAGTCATCCACGTAAATATTTTTGGATCATCATTAACAGTATAGCTGATACTAGTCGGACTTGAGTAGGAGAAGACGTAAATCGCGTCATCTGCTAACAGGACAGGTTCAAGAAGATAAGATAAAATGCGTTGAAGAGATCGCTGAGAAAAAGCAAAGGGCCAAGGACACTGCACTGAGGCATACCTACGTCTACAGGCTGAGTTGACGAGGATGGCGGAGATACTGGTATCGAAAGCTTTCCGCAAGTCTGTGAAGAGTCTCAAAAAATATTCCTCTTTTTAAGAGGTGCATAAAGCAGCTCAAATATTTTCGTAACTGCATTATTTGTACTTTTTCGGCCTAAAGCCAAATTGGCAGAGGTTGAGTATGTTGCGAGACACTAGGAAGGAGACAACTCACTTATGGATTATATTTTCAAAGATTTTAAATAGTAACCTTGGTCTATATTTGTATACTTTACTTACAGGCTCTGGTGGCCTGGTGGTTAACGCTCTCGCTTCACACGGTGAGGGCCTGGGTTCGATTCCCAGCCAGAGTAGAAACATTGGACGTGTTTCTTTCCACCTGTTGTCTATGTTCCCCATCAGTAAAATGGGTACCTGGGTGTTAGTCGACTGGTGTGGGTCGCATCCTGGGACACTGACCTAAGGAGGCCTGGTCACAGACCGGGCCGCGGGGGCGTTGACCCCCGGAACTCTCTCCAGATCTCCAGATAAACATCACCTCCTTTGAGGTTGGTGGTAACTCTTGTTAACTTGAAGTATTCCTGAAAAATTTGTAGTTTCTATTAATTTGTTGCAATAGTGGATGACAACACACGGACTGTTTTTTTTTTTTTTTTTTTTTTTTTTTTTTGTACTTTAGTGATGGCAAATTCGTTAAGCTTCTTGTCTTGATTTTCAATGATTTTATTATAAGTAAGACTTCGGTAAGATTGTTGGGGCTAGATATAGTGAATGTGGATAATTTCCAGTAAGTTAGTTTAGATCCTATAGTAGAAGACAAGTTTAGTATGTTGGCTGTGTCAGCAAGCGGTTTAGTTAAGTCTATATTTCCGTTTTTGGACGGTTTTCGAGAAACAAAGATTTCAAAGAGGGCTTTTCCAGGTCTTTTTCATATCCCTTGTATTTATTTAAATATTCTTGCATAATAATGTTGCATAGACTTTATTATGCCAAGTACTTATGTATATCATTTGGTCTTATCCTTAGATATTAATACCAATCTGATCTGTTTTTCATATTTATGTTTTTGGCAAAGGATCTGAGAAAGTTATTTAACCCATGAGATGTTTAGTCCCTTTGCTGTATTAACCGGAGATTTCTGTTGTAGAGTTTTTTTTATTTATTTTTTTAAGAAAAAATTTGACGCATTCATTAATTTCGCCACTGAGTGTAAATTCTCTGTGTTAGTCGGGGTGGCTTATTAATGCTGAAATAAAGTTATTTACTAATGACTCATCAGAAGACGAAATGAGATCTTACTAGTGTCTTGTAATATGTATAAGTTGATAATGAGAAACATACGATGGTGGTCAGTGATGTTATGTGTAATTATTCCTGATTTAAGAGGAAGTATTATATTGGTCCAGATATGGTCACGTAAGAAGGCACTTGTCTCAGAATTTCCTGTTTGCTTAGTTATGGATGATAAAGCAAGTAATTGTTCATGATATTTGTGAAGTCAGAGGTGCCTGTGCTAACTTTCCTATGGTGTAGAAATATACCTAGTTGGATGAATCTTATTGTGGCTAGCTGGTCTAGTGGCTAACGCGACGGGCTGGAGTTTTGAGACTCTATGACCGCGGGTTCAATCCCGGCCGGGGGTATGGTTTACTTGAGGGACATCTGCTTACATAAGGTTAATGTTGAAGTCGCCAGCAAGTATTAGGTGATGTTTATTCAACTCTACGTTAATTATTAAGTTTTTTTTTTAGATTGTCAATGAAGGCGGAAGAATATGTATGAGGTAATCGGTAGATTGTTCCATCTGTATCTGAGGTTTGATTGTTAATTTAGCAGGCATATATTCGCCTTGTCCGTCCCTGGTACATTTACAATGACTTCGTACTAATTCACTGTAGTAGTAGATTGCAGTACCGCCTCCGATTTGATCATACGTACAGTTATGTATGGCTGTGTACCTAGGTAAAGCAAAGATATCTGTTTTATGATTAAACCAGGTTTCAGTAAGAACAATAAAAGACATGTTAACATTTAAAGATTAAGGAGTGCTAAGAGGTCATCATAGTGTTTGCTTAGGGATCAAACATTATAATTGATTACTGTTATGTTCTTGGTGGCGCTGACAACAGTTTTTGTCTGACTTGCTCTTTAATACAGACAATTATTTTCGGAAGAGCATTGACTGTAACTGTGGTTTAACGAGTGATTATTATCAATCTGTCCATTCATCAATCAAAAGTAGGAAGAATGTTGATAAATAGATGGGTAAGGAATAGCAGAAATTAAGTTTATGTAAAAAAAAATATATCTGATATAATTACTAAAAATGAAAAGTAATAATTATGAGAAAAACTGGTATGACTCTCTCTCTCTCTCTCTCTCTCTCTCTCTCTCTCTCTCTCTCTCTCTCTCTCTCTCTCTCTCTCTCACTCTTTGCTTCACGGATTTCAAAGATGGAAATATCTTCTGTCACCAATTTTCTGGAATAGGATAAGAGAGTTATTGGCATAAAACAAGAAGGACAAGCCTGGGTGATTTCATCTTCTCGGACTGCAAAGAAAGCATCTGATACAGTAACACATGAGAGATCAATCCAATAAATAAAAGAACAGGTAGGGTCAAACGATAGAGAACTTCGGGGGGTCAAAGAGTACCTGAATGAAAGAGAACAGAGAGTAACAGTAAGTTATGAGACATCAGAATGGACGAGAGCAACCAGTGGAATTTTACACTAATCAGTACTAGGATCTCCATTAACCCTTATATGTCAGTGACCTACCAGAGTGGATCGAATCCTATGTGTCTGTATTTGCTGATGATGTAAAGCTAATGAGAAGAATGATAATAGGACTGGACAGTGGTAAACTTTAGTAAGACCTCAACAGAGTGCAGATATGGTCAAACATATGTCTTTTCGAAATCAATCCGAACAAATGCAAGGTCTTAGAAATTGAAGGTCAGAGCAGATCAGATACGAAGTACAGAATGGGTGGAGCGAACATGCAAATATCAGAGTGAAATGGATCTATTGTAAAAATAACACCAAAAATATCAACAGCCATGCACATAAAGAGAATAATGTAATATTAGCGACGTATTTAAAATCAATAAAAATGTAAATAGGATTCAGAAACCTAAGTAAAGTTTTCGTATATGCATATATATTAGGTCAATCAGGTGTAAGCTCCAGCGTGGAGCCCACACCTGAGAGAACATGTAAAGGAGCTCAAAAAGGTTCTAAAGGCTGCAACCAGGATAGTACCAGAACTGAGAAAGATGAGATAGAAGGAAAGGTTGAAGGAACTAAACCGTATAGGATAGAAAAAAATAGGCGAGATATGATTAGTACATACAAAATACTAAGAATGATTGATAGGGAACATAGGGATAGACTATTTTAATTAAGAGGATCTGATGAGCTATAGGCATGTGAAAGAGCATTTCTTTATTCTTAGGAAAGTTAAAAACTGGAATGATTTGACTGTGGCAGTGGTGGAGACAAGCTCAATATACAGATTCATTAGTACATATTGAGAAGACCAAGGTCAGAAATCAGTAATACCAATCAAAATGGTTCAGAAGGCAGGACCACACTCTGCCCCCACCACAACCCTTCATAGGCCCACGCCAGGACTCCTGCTCTCCCAACCCCAGTATCCTCCCAGGACCACAGTTTTGGAACAGTAGTTGAAAGTTTGGTACACGAATGCGGTTGGAATAACGAACAAATATGAGGAGTGGCACGAAAGAATCATTGAGAAGTCCCCTGACATCATAGCAGTCACAGAAACGAAACTCACTGAGATAACAGATGCAATCTTCCCACCAGGGTATCAGATCCTGAGAAAAGATAGAAGGAGCAGAGGGGGAGGTGGGTTTGCACTGTTCGTAAAACACCGACGGAAATTTGAGGAAATGGGAGGCATGGACGAGATTGGTGAAAGAGAATACATAGTAGGCACACTTCAGTCTGGGGAGCACAAGGTAGTCATTGCAGTGATGTATAATCCACCACAGCGCGGCAGGCGGCCAAGAAAGGAATATGAAGAGAGTAACAGAGCAATGGTGGACACAATGGCTGAGGGGCAAGAAGAGCTCACTCGAGCAGAGCAAAGTTACTGGTTATGGACGATTTCAATCACAGGGAGATCAACTGGGAAAACCTGGACACACATGGGAGTCTCGAAACATGGAGAGCCAAGATGATGGATGTGGGGCTAGAAAACCTCATGCATCAATATGTTAAGGATACTACCAGAGAGAGAGGGGAGGATGAACCAGCAAGACTGGACCTTATGTTCACCCTAAGCAGTTCAGACATTGAGGGCATCACATATAAGAGGCCCCTAGCAGCTAGTGACCAAGTGGTTCTGTGCTTTGAATACATAGTAGAGTTACAAGTGGAGAGGGTAACAGGAGTTGAATGGGAAAAGCCAGACTATAAACGGGGGGACTAAATAGGTTTGAGAAACTTCCTGCAAGAGGTCCAGTGGGACAGAGAACTGGTAGGAAAGTCGGTAAATGAAATGATGGAATACATAACAACAAAATGTAGGGAGGCAGAGGGAGGGTTTGTTCCCAAGGGCAACAGAAATAATGGGAAGATCAGAACGAGTCTCTGGTTTACCCGACGGTGTAAGGAGGCAAAAACCAAGTGCAACAGAGAATGGAAAAAGTAAAGAAGGCGAAGAACACAGGAAAATAAGGAGATTAGTCGAAGAGCCAGAAACGAGTATGCACAGGTAAGGAGGGAGGCCCAGCGACAGCATGAAAATAACAGCATCGAAAGTCAAGTATGACCCGAAACTGCTGTACAGCCACATCAGGAGGGAGACAACAGTCAAAGACCAGGTGATCAGGCTGAGGAAAGAAAGTGGGGAACTCACAAGAAACGATCACGAGGTATGCGAGGAGCTCAACATGAGATTTAAGGATATATTTACAGTAGAGACAGGAATGGCTCTGAGAAGACAGCACAGAGGAGAACACCAATAGGGTGTTGGATGACATACAAACAAAGAAGGAGGAGGAGGAGGTGCAGAAGCTGCTAAGTGAACTGGATACCTCAAAGGCGAGGGGTCCGGACAACATCTCCTCGTGGGTCCTTAGAGAGGAAGCAGAGATGCTGTGTGTGCCACCACAATCTTCAAAACAACCATTGAAACTGAGCAACTACCTGAGGTATGGAAGACAGGAAATGTAGTCACCATCTTTAAGAAAGGAGACAGAAACGAGGCCCTAAACTACAGACCTGTGTCTCTGACGTGTATAGTATGCAAAGTCATGGAGAAGATTATCAGGAGGAGAGTGGTGGAGCACCTGGAACGAAACAGGATTATTAACAACAACCAGCACAGATTCAAATCCTGTGTCACAAACCTTCTGGAGTTTTATGACAAGGTAACAGAAGTAAGACACGAGAGAGAGGGGTGGGTTGATTGCATTTTCCTGGACTGCAGGAAGGCCTTCGACACAGTTCCTCACAGCAGATTAGTGCAGAAGCAGGAAGGGCACTGCAGTGGATCAGAGAATACCTGACAGGGAGGCAACAACGAGTCATGGTACGTGATGAGGTATCACACTGGGCGCGGGTGACGAGCGGGATCCCACAGGGGTCAGTCCTAGGACCAGTGCTATTTTTTATATATGTGAATGACATGATGGAAGGGATAGACTCTGAAGTGTCCCTGTTCGCAGATGACATGAAGCTAATGAGAAGGATTAAATCGGATGAGGATCAGGCTGGACTACAAAGAGACCCGGACAGGCTGGACTCGTGGTCCAGCAACTGGCATCTCGAATTCAACCCTGCCAAATGCAAAGTCATGAAGATTGGTGAAGGGCAAAGAACACCCCAGACAGAGTATAAGCTAGGTGGACAAAGGCTGCAAACCTCACTCAAGGAGAAAGATCTTGGGGTGACCATAACACAGAGCACGTCTCCGGAGGCACACCTCAACCAGATAACTGCTGCAGCATATGAGCGCCTGGCAAACATGAGATTAGCGTTCCGATACCTTAGTAAGGAATCGTTCAAGACACTGTACACTGTGGACGTTAGACCCATACTGGAGTATGCAGCACCAGTTTGGAACCCACACTTGGTCAAGCACGTCAAGAAATTAAAGTACAAAGATTTGCAACAAGACTAGTTCCGGAGCTCAGGAGAATGTCCTACGAAGAAAGGTTAAGGGAAATCGGTCTGACGACACTGGAGGATAGGAGGGTCAGGGGAGACACGATAACAACATACAAAATAATGCGTGGAATAGACAAGGTGGACAGACAGGATGTTCCAAAGAGGGGGCACAGAAACAAGGGGTCACAATTGGAAGCTGAAAACTCAGGCGAGTAACAGGGAGGTTAGGAAGTACTTCTTCAGCCACAGAGTCGTCAGGAAGTGGAATAGCCTAGCGAGTGTTGTAGTGGAGGCAGGAAACATACGTAGCTTTAAGACGAGGTATGACAAATCTCAGGAAGCAGAGAGAGAGAGAGAGAGAGGACCTAGTAGCGATCAGTGTAGAGGCGGGGCCAGGAGCTGAGTCTCGACCCCTGCAACCACAATTAAGTGAGTACACTCAGACATACACACACAGTCACACAGACACACACACACACACACAGACACACACACACACACACACACACACACACACACACACACACACACACACACACACACACACACACACATGCGGCACCAGTTTGGAACCCACACCTAGCCAAGCACGTAAAGAAACTAGAGAAAGTGCAAAGGTTTGCAACAAGACTAGTCCCAGAGCTAAGAGGTATGTCCTACGAGGAGAGGTTAAGGGAAATCAACCTGACGACACTGGAGGACAGGAGAGATAGGGGGGACATGATAACGACATACAAAATACTGAGAGGAATTGACAAGGTGGACAAAAACAGGATGTTCCAGAGATTGGACACAGTAACAAGGGGACACAGTTGGAAGCTAAAGACACAGATGAATCACAGGGATGTTAGGAAGTATTTCTTCAGCCACAGAGTAGTCAGTAAGTGGAATAGTTTGGGAAGCGATGTAGTGGAGGCAGGATCCATACATAGCTTTAAGCAGAGGTACGATAAAGCTCACGGCTCAGGGAGAGTGACCTAGTAGCGATCAGTGAAGAGGCGGGGCCAGGAGCTCGGACTCGACCCCCGCAACCTCAACTAGGTGAGTACAACTAGGTGAGTACACACACACACACACACACATACACACACACACACACACATACACACACAAAATGGTGGGGACTCGCAGGAACCAAGGATCAGATGAGAATGGTTCTGGTAGGGAGGAGTGGATGGAGGAGCAGTGGAAAAGGATGGAACAAGAGTGGGAGAGAAAATTAGGAGAGCTTTTTGAAAAAATGGAGAAAGAGCTCTCTGTGAAATTGGAAAAGAGGTTGGAGAAGGAGACAAAGAATTGGGAGGCACAAGTCGAAACTGCAGTAGCCAAGATAAGGGTCCTAGAAGTTGAGATAAATAGGCTGAAGCGAGTTACAGGGGCAGTGACCAGAGAAGACACAGCATATGAAGCTGCGAGGCCGAACAGGAAGGAAGGAATTATGAATTACGCTAAGGTCATATCAGCCTGCCAAGGAGGACCAAGGAGTGAAAGGGAAGAACAGCTGGTTGCAGATGGAGAGGGTGATAGGTCGAATGCTGAGGCACAACCAGGCTATCAAGAGCCACTGGAAAAATCAAGGGAGAAACTGACCACATACAGGTAGGATCCAGAGTCACAGAGGGTGAGGCAATGGGAGGAAGAAAGGGCAAAATCAGTGTTTATCCATGGGCTTCAGGAGAGAGAGGAAAGGACACACACTGAAAGGCGGCAGGAAGAAAGAAAGGAGATTGAGAAAATCATCACGGAAATAGGTGAAGAGATGGACGAGATTGTAAATTTTCAGAGAATAGGGGGGTACTCGAAGGGGAGAAACCGACCAATCAAGCTGATTCTCAGGATGGAAACAGTGCAGAACAGGATCCTCCAAGAGAAACCACGATTGAAATACTCGGAAGAGTACAAGAGGGTGTTCCTAGACAGAGACAGAACAAAATCAGAACGACAGCAGCTGAGGGAGAGGACAAAAAAGCGAAAGGAGCTAGGAAAAGAGACAAGGATGGAACCAGCAGAGGTCAGTCAGAGCAGAACAGAACAGCAAGGGCAAGCACACACACAACTATTCTCAGAACCATACAACCTATCACACCATCCCAACACACACTACAATCCATACCCACAGCCTCCACCCAACACCGAGCTATAGAATCCCACAGTATGCCACCAGGTCTCCCACCCTCACAGGCCCCCCAAACCACAGTGTTGGAAAGGAAACTGAAGGTATGGTACACAAACGCTGATGGAATAACAAATAAGTGGGAGGAGTGGCATGAAAGAGTCAAAGAAGCATCACCGGACATCATAGCTCTCACAGAAACCAAGCTTACAGGTATGATAACAGATGCCATCTTTCCAACGGGATACCAAATCCTGAGGAAAGACAGAGGGAACAGGGGGGGTGGAGGAGTGGCGTTGCTGATCAAAAATCGCTGGAATTTTGATGAGCTGGAGAGAGGAGACAGCGGAGAAGAAAGTGATTACATAGCGGGAACACTTCACTCTGGAGGTCCCAAGGTGGTAATAGCAGTGATGTATAACCCACCACAGAACAGCAGGAGGCCAAGGCAAGAGTACGACGAGAGCAATAGAGCGATGGTTGATACACTGGCTAGAGTGGCCAGAAGAGCTCATGCATGCAGGGCAAAGCTCCTGATCATGGGTGACTTTAACCACAAGGAGATCGATTGGGAGAACTTGGACCCACATGGGGGCCAAGATACATGGAGGGCTAAGATGATGGAGGTGGTACTGGAAAACTTCATGTGCCAACACGTAAGGGACACTACAAGAGAGAGAGGAGAGGATGAACCAGCAAGGCTGGACTTAGTATTCACCTTGAGTAGTGCAGATATCGAGGACATCACATACGAAAGACCCCTTGGGGCCAGTGACCATGTGGTTTTAAGCTTCGAATACACAGTAGAGCTACAAGTGGAGGGAGAAGCAGGAAGGCCAGGACGAATGAAGCCAAACTACAAGAAAGGGGACTACACAGGAATGAGGAACTACCTGAACGGGGTTCAGTGGGACAGAGAACTGGCAGGGAAGCCAGTTAATGAGATGATGGAATATGTAGCAACAAAATGCAAGGAGGCTGAGGAGAGGTTTGTACCCAAGGGTAACAGGAATAATGAAAAAGCCAGGATGAGCCCATGGTTTACCCAAAGGTGCAGGGAGGCAAAAACCAAGTGTGCTAGGGAATGGAAGAAATATAGAAGGCAAAGGACCCAGGAGAATAAGGAGACCAGTCGTAGAGCCAGAAACGAATATGCACAGATAAGAAGGGAGGCCCAAAGACAATATGAAAATGACATAGCAGCGAAAGCCAAATCTGACCCAAAACTGTTGTACAGCCACATCAGGAGGAAAACAACAGTCAAGGACCAGGTAATCAGGCTAAGGAAGGAAGGAGGAGAGTCAACAAGAAATGACCGTGAAGTATGTGAAGAACTCAACAAGAGATTCAAAGAAGTGTTCACAGAGGAGACAGAAGGGACTCCAGAAAGACGGAGAGGTGGGGCACACCACCAAGTGCTGGACACAGTGCACACCACCGAGGAAGAAGTGAAGAGGCTTCTGAGTGAGCTAGATACCTCAAAGGCAATGGGGCCAGATAACATCTCCCCATGGGTATTGAGAGAGGGAACAGAGGTGCTATGTGTACCCCTAACAACAATATTCAATACATCTATCGAAACAGGGAGATTGCCTGAGGCATGGAAGACAGCAAATGTAGTCCCAATCTTTAAAAAAGGAGACAGACATGAAGCATTAAACTACAGACCAGTGTCACTGACATGTATAGTATGCAAAATCATGGAGAAGATTATCAGGAGAAGAGTGGTGGAACACCTAGAAAGGAACGATCTCATCAACAGCAGCCAACATGGTTTCAGGGACGGGAAATCCTGTGTCACAAACCTACTGGAGTTCTATGACATGGTGACAGCAGTAAGACAAGAGAGAGAGGGGTGGGTGGATTGCATTTTCTTGGACTGTAAGAAGGCGTTTGACACAGTTCCACACAAGAGATTGGTGCAAAAACTGGAGGACCAAGCAGGGATAACAGGGAAGGCACTACAATGGATCAGGGAATACTTGTCAGGAAGACAGCAGCGAGTCATGGTACGTGGCGAGGTGTCAGAGTGGGCACCTGTGACCAGCGGGGTCCCGCAGGGGTCAGTCCTAGGACCAGTGCTGTTTCTGGTATTTGTGAACGACATGACGGAAGGAATAGACTCTGAGGTGTCCCTGTTTGCAGATGACGTGAAGTTGATGAGAAGAATTCACTCGATCGAAGACCAGGCAGAACTACAAAGGGATCTGGACAGGCTGCAGACCTGGTCCAGCAATTGGCTCCTGGAGTTCAATCCC
>NC_091363.1:18655733-18695733 GCF_038502225.1 Cherax quadricarinatus | reverse complement strand
GTGAGTGGCATGACCTCCAGGATGCTGTGAATGGCATGACCTCCAGAATCTTGTGAGTGGCATGACTTCCAGGATGTTGTGAGTGGATTGACCTCCAGAATGTTGTGAGTGACATGACCTCCAGGATGTTGTGAGTGGCATGACTCCAGAATGTTGTGAGTGGCATGACCTCTAGGATGTTGTAAGTGGCATGACCTCCAGGATGTTGTGAGTGACATGACCTCCAGAATGACATGATTTCCACAATGTTGTGAGTGACATGACCTCCAGGATGTTGTGAGTGGCATGACCTCCAGGATGTTGTGAGTGACATGACCTCCAGAATGTTGTGAGTGACATGACCTCCAGAATGTTGTGAGTGGCATGACCTCCAGAATGTTGTGAGTGGCATGACCTCCAGGATGTTGTGAGTGACATGACCTCCAGAATGTTGTGAGTGGCATGACCTCTAGGATGTTGTAAGTGGCATGACTTCCAGGATGTTGTGAGTGGCATGACCTCCAGAATCTTGTGAGTGGCATGACCTCCAGGATGTTGTGAGTGGCATGACCTCCAGAATGTTGTGAGTGACATGACCTCCAGGATGTTGTGAGTGGCATGACCTCCAGAATGTTGTGAGTGACATGACCTCCAGGATGTTGTGAGTGGCATGACCTCTAGGATGTTGTGAGTGGCATGACCTCCAGGATGTTGTGAGTGGCATGACCTCCAGAATGTTGTGAGTGACATGACCTCCAGGATGTTGTGAGTGGCATGACCTCTAGGATGTTGTGAGTGACATGACCTCCAGGATGTTGTGAGTGGTATGTTCTGCAGGAAGTTGTAAGTGGCATGAAGAGGCATGAAGCGAAGAGGCGGGGCCAGGAGCTGTGAATCGACCCCTGCAACCACAAATAGGTGAGTACACACACAGGGCATCAACACGTTTGGAAAAGCATACAGCAACGCATCCTCCCTGACCTTGCCTGTCTTGCCTCGTCCATGAGTGTTCAGGAAACTGTGCGTGAACTCACCAAAATTGGTAATAAAGCCTTTAATGTTGCCAGACAAGATGTTGATATACTAGCTCCTCTTGTTCCCCTTCCCCTCTTCTTCTCTGTCTGTCTGTCTGTGTCTGTCTATCTGTGTCTGTCTGTGTCTGTCTGTCTGTGTCTGTCTGTCTGTGTCTGTCTGTCTCTGTCTGTCTGTCTCTGTCTGTCTGTCTCTGTCTGTCTGTCTGTCTGTCTGTCTGTCTGTCTCTGTCTGTCTCTCTGTCTGTCTCTCTCTCTCTCTCTCTCTCTCTCTCTCTCTCTCTCTCTCTCTCTCTCTCTCTCTCTCTCTCTCTCTCTCTCTCTCTCTCTCTCTTACTATCAGTCTTAGAACCACTTAACTCTAACACCATTAAAACCATAAAATCAATTAACCACCTTATAAATCAAAACTATTTTTCTACGACTCTGTAAGTGAGGACATTTCTTTCCATGCAACTTTTTTTATAAAAGAAAATTAGATAAATATTTTAGCATACACAAACGGTAATACGTTAGGTAATCTTTAAATTACACAAACTGCTAATGTGTTTTCTGTAATATTTTTTCATCGATGGAGGAAATATTAAAAGTATGACACTTGGAGTCGTAATGGTGTGGTGGGAAGCGGCGAATCACCTGACTGACTGCATGGTTAATGTAGTGGTAAGACACATATGCAACAGTTAGGTATCTTTATTATGAAACGTTTCGCCTACACAGTAGGCTTCTTCAGTCAAGTACAGAAAAGTTGATAGAAGCAGAAGATACTTGAAGACGATGTAATCTGCTTCTATCAACTTTTCTGTACTTGACTGAAGAAGCCTACTGTGTAGGCGAAACGTTTCATAATAAAGATACCTAACTGTTGCATATGTGTCTTACCTAACAACCTGTCGGCATTTTATACCATTTTAATGTTCATGGTTAATGTAGTTGATGTCTCAAAGACAAACAAGAACAGAATAATATATCCAGAGTGTGAGTCAGCCATAAAACCTGTACTACATGGTGAGGCCAAACCCTTGGTCCACCTGTTTCTTATGGTACTGAATGTAGTAGAAGTGATGAAATTAATAAAAGTGAGCTTTAAGAAGCACCGGATCTGGGACTGAAATAACCTCAGTCACCTTACGGAAGTTAATGATCTTGTCAGTGGTCTTAACCTGTCGAAGTACAAGGTTGAATTGTTTGGATAGCGCTTACAAAAGTGGATCCTTCAGCTCAAAGTTTGCTGACCTACTATTAAATGGAGAATGTTGCGTGCTACTGCACTGATGTGAATAGTCTTTGACGGAGGTACACTATAAAGAATGGAGACTGTTCATCGATTCTTGGAACGTCAGCTTGAAGGCAGTGCGCCTTTACAACGGCAGTGAAAAAGCCATCTGTTCCAGTGGCTCTTGCTGTGGGATTAAAGGAAACATTCAACGTTTCGGAAATTTTACTGAGACTAGATAAATACAACGACCACAACTGGAATGCATTTATAACCTAATACTGACAGGGTTACACAAAACACATGTGCTTCTTTGCTTCATGATGGTAATACATAATTAAATAATGGCCAACATACAACATATGCTACTGGTGGATCCTCTAAAGATATAGTTCATCCACCATTGCTTATAAAGTAGTGCCTCACGATAAACTTTGAAAAGGCTATGGGAACCTTTACCCAACCAAGACTATCAAAACTGACCCTACTGAAGCTGGATACATGAGACCCTTCTAATCAAGTTGTCCAGAAATTCCCAGGAAGGTAATAGAAGACAATAGAGCACGAGACTGCCGAACGTGCCTGAAGATGCACTTTACTGACACCTGGACTACCTTCCATCATTCTAGTCTTGGTGCTGTTAGTAGTGAGAGTGGTGAAATATTTCACCAGTATACCAGTTCAATAGAGGAACGCTATCTGGGGCGTTTCTGTCTCAACATGATGGTGGAGATCTGTTGGTTTCTTCATGGAGATTCCACTGTTAGTCATAAGCGTGAAAGTAAATATTTGACCCATTTTTAAATATTTCCTACTTCCAGTGGGAATATTGTACCTAATGTACTTGCAGGATTCTTTAGCAGTTACTTTATAATTGGGGAATAAGTTTTTAATGACTCATACTTCCTGTGCTGTAAATTTTGATGAACATTATTTATGAATACACAATTCTTGAAATTAAAATTAAAAATCAAAGCTTATTTTCGACTTCAAATACCTAATCAGCAGGCCCATATTGCATAATAATGCTGTTCTTATAACAAATAATTCTCTTTGTTTTATTTGTCAAAAGAAAAATTTTTTTTATCTCTGTTGTAGACTGAACTTGTTTTTTGTTGTCGATTGTAATCAACAAACAAGCACAGAATTAAAACAAAGATTAAGTTACAGTGAACAGCTCTTTATGGGGACATTTATTTCAATAAATACCGGTTGACTTGTTTATTTACCCCGATATACACTGCATCATTGCAACACAGCCTCATCAAAGGTAAACATTGATATAACATGTGCAATACCATTAATTTACTGT
Source organism: Cherax quadricarinatus (assembly GCF_038502225.1). Lineage (NCBI taxonomy): Eukaryota > Metazoa > Arthropoda > Malacostraca > Decapoda > Parastacidae > Cherax > Cherax quadricarinatus. Next base: position 18,692,195 of record NC_091363.1, on the reverse strand, counting down.
ATGATTAGTCTCATTATTTCATGAATATTACTGGTGATATATCTTCATTAATATTTACAGTTTAATCTTTGTCATTGCATGTAAGAATTATTGCACAATATTTACCATTTTAATCAGTAAACTAACACCCAAAGCTTGTGAAAACTTAACCTCCAAAGGCTGGTAAGAGAGCATCACCTCCAAAACTGTGAAAGACCTTCAAAAACTTACTGACTGAAGATTCTTAGTTTCAATCCAATCTTAACATACATTCCTGTAGTTTCAAATGTATCTTAGTGAGTGAAAGACAATGTCTCAAGTTCATCAACACTTAAAATTAAGCCTGTTTCTTAACGTGTATTGATGCTACATCTCGCAAGACATTTTTGATATTCCTCACTTAAAAAATGCCTATCATTGTCTCATATCTAATTAATTTCTGTTATTCATTCTTCAATGGTTCATTGAACCAACATTCTTAGGAGTTCCCTATAATATACTTCTCATCATGACGTACCACTCAAGGAAGGTTCCTTGATGTTGGTGAGGGGCTCTTGATTTAGGGAATTGGATCTGTGCTCCAGTTTCCCGAATTAAGCCCGAATGCCTTCCACATATCCCCCCAGGCGCTATATAATCCTCCGGGTTTAGCGCTTCCCCTTTGATTATTATAATAATAATAATAATAATCATGCCGTATCAGATTTTAAGGAACTCACACGCCTTCTTTGTCTCATTAACTAGTGTTAACCCTAGTTTTATCATATAAGTCACGTAAAAACTAAGTACACAACTTCTAAATATTATAATCATCACGCTAAATCTTACTTTTATTTTTCATTAACAAAGAAAACTCATATATACATTAAGTTCAAAATCCTTTATAAGTTATATCATGCTTGACATAAGTTCCGAATGTTGTATATTGTAACATCTGTGAAAGATACACAAAACGTATTGTGTATATTGTTTTCCCTGTATATAATACAGTAGATTGTGCGACCAATCACAGTTTTTATTTATTTTCCAAAAGGTTTACTCTTCATATAAATAGTGAATATCATACATAAGTTCACTTTCCATCATTGTCATTAATCTTTGATAGTTGTGATCACCCTGTATTTCTTTATCTTTACGTAGATGCTTCCCAATTTCATAAAATTCATTCCAACGAAGACCTTTCACTGCATCTTAGAAAATAAGAAAATCGGTTAATTATCCTATATTTTTTTTTGGGGGGGGGGAGGGGGAGGGTTTGTAAGAGAAGTGAATGCGAGGGTCTTGGCAAGAGGTGTGGAGTTAAAAGTTGAAGAATCAAACACAAAGTGGGAGTTGTCACAGTTGCTCTTTCCTGATGACACTGTGCTTTTGGGAGATTCTGAAGAGAAGTTGCAGAGCTTGGTGGATGAATTTGATAGGGTATGTAAAAGAAAAAAAGAAAAGCGAATATAGGAAAGAGTAAGGTGAGGAGCATAACAAAAAGATTAGGTGACGAAAGATAGGATATCAGATTAGAGGGAGAGAGTATGAAGGAGGTGAATGTATTCAAATATTTAGGAGTGGACGTGTTAACAGATGGGTCTATGAAGGACGAGGTGAATTATAGAATTGATGAGGGGAAAAGGGTGATTGATGCAACGAGGAGAAGGCTGGAGGCAGCGGAGATGTCATGTCTGAGGGCAATGTGTGGTGTGAATATAATGCAGAGAATTCGTAGTTTGGAAATTAGGAGGAGGTGCGGAATTACCAAAACTATTATCCAGAGGGCTGAGGAGGGGTTGTTGAGGTGGTTCGGACATGTAGAGAGAATGTAACGAAATAGAATAACTTCGAGAGTGTATAACTCTGTAGTGGAGGGAAGGCGGAGTATGGTCGGCCTAGGAAAGGTTGGAGGGAGGGGATAAAGGAGGTTTTGTGTGCGAGGAGCTTGGACTTCCAGCAGGCATGCGTGAGCATATTTGATAGGAGTGAATGGAAAGAAATGGTTTTAATACTTGACGTACTGTTGGAGTGTGAGCAACGTAACATTTATGAAGGGATTCAGGGAAACCGGCAGGCCGGACTTGAGTCCTGGAGATGGGAAGTACAGTGTCTGCACTCTGAAGGAGAGGTGTTAATGTTGCAGTTTTATAACTGTAGTGTAAAGCACCTCTCTGGCAAGACAGTCATAAAGTGAATGATGATGGAAGTTTTTCTTTCTTTTACGGGCCACCCTGCCTAGGTGGGAATCGGCTGATGTGTTAATTAAAAAAAATAAATAAAAATTATTTTGAAAGTCTTTCTTCTTCTTACCAAGAGTCAAACACTTCTCTGAGTCGTGATCAATGACTACCATTGTACTAGACATCTATTTACTAGAATTTTTTTTTTACTATGATTAATAATTAATTCTTCAATGGTAAAAAGCGAATAAATGAAAGTACATATCATGGTACCATCCTGATTTCTCAGAAACTTATACAATACCATTCAGGCTTTATTTCATCTTTTCTCATATTACTATACATCATGGTTCAATAACTTTCTTTGGTATTCTAGTTTGAATACCAAATTTAACTTTCTAAGCTATATCTTAGAGAACATGTTTGTAAAGCGTTGTCCCATTATTTCATTGGATGATTATAAACATCTATTTCCCTTTTGAGAAATGACTTTCTTTCATATTTATTCTCTTTAATTCTTTCCATGTTAACCAGTAGCTTCTTTGAAATAGGTTATTGTATCATCATTAATATCTCTTCTCAAAATCAATCACTAAATGCAATTCACTTAAATGTTCACTTAATTTTGAGGAGACGGTATTCAATTCAATGGCTCATCAACTAAAGCTGTTTAAAGAAGGCAAATTCAGTCTTCTGTGCTCGGGTGAGGGTTCTAATTCAGCACATTTGGGGAGGGAGACGATGCTGAGCTTTACACCTCTTCAGAAAATACAAAGCCTCTGTATTTCTGTACACTTCAACACCGGGGTGTTTCTTACCCAAATGATTTGATTCATAAGCCTGTAAACCAACAGCATTCACGTTAAACATTATTCGTGTATTCTCACAACAAAATATATCGTCGGTCAATTTGCCCTTTTCACTTCAAAGACAGAACTCTTCTATTTGGTTTACAATGCACAACTCCATTTTATGTTAGGTAAAATGACCAAGTGCAACTAATGTGACATTTTATTGTGCATTTGTGTCCTTTTACCTAACATATTATCGGTAATTCTCCAACATTAATACAACTTCATTTTAGTTCACATGGTAATAGGACGTTGTAATAACGATTGAACGAGTCAGTAATAGGATAGCAAATTGTATGAGCAAAGATATAATGGCGGGCGTTCATACCCTTGTCCTTCCTCGCCTCGGTTGTTTCTTTAATTAATTTATCACAATGTACCAGTCATGAAGATCTTTGTTAAAATTCTCCATTAACCCATGACACCAATAATTTCGAGAAATATCAGTTAAATGCCAGTTCTAATGTCTTAATTATTAACGCTTTTAAAGATACAAACTTTTAAGATACAAACTTTTCTAAAGTTAGTTATAACTAATAGGGCATCCATCCTCCTCCCATAACTTTTAATTGGGTCCTGAACTTTGGATCTATGTCAGAAACAATATTTTCAGAAAACTTATTTATTAATTTTTTTTGACTGGTGCTAATGAAATCCCTTTTATCCTCCAAGCTGCTGCTTGAATTGGATTTCAACATATTAACCATAAATTTTACTTTGCATTCCATGTGACTTTCATAATGATCTACTTTACTTTCTTATTTAGTTTCCTCTTATTTCTCCTCACGTTTCTCTTGTTTTTTCTTAGAAGGAAGATACAGTCATTTTGGTTGCACAAGTCTTAGGAGAATTACCACCATGTTTCATTCCCTCGACAACTACGTGTCTTGGGTGGGACAGGAGGGGTAATTACTTGATTTATTATAGATGTTGGTACTAGATAAAATTCCTGTCATTAATGATAAAACAAAACTTAATATAAAAGATTCTGTTAACATATACGCACTTGCAAACCAAGATTTTTATGTCTATTTAAGAATCTCGCAAATGCAATTGATATGGGAAGTGCTAAACTCTCCTATCAATACCTTTCGATTCGTTTAGTTCAGATTAGATAATATAGCTATTAAACCCTAATATATTTCAGAGAATTCGTAGTTTGGAAGTTAGGAGGAGGTGCGGGATTGCCAAAACTGTTGTCCAGAGGGCTGAGGAAGGGTTGTTGAGGTGGTTCGGACATGTGGAGAGAATGAAGCGAAACAGAATGACTTCAAGAGTGTATCAGTCTGTAGTGGAAGGAAAGCGGGGTAGGGGTCGGCTTAGGAAAGGTTGGAGGGAGGGGGTAAAGGAGGTTTTGTGTGCAAGAGGCTTGGACTTCCAGCAGGCATGCGTGAGCGTGTTTGATAGGAGTGAATGGAGACAAATGGTTCTTAATACTTGACGTGCTGTTGGAGTGTGAGCAAAGTAACAATTATGAAGGGATTCAGGGAAACCGTCAGGCCGGACTTGAGTCCTAGAGATGGGAAGTACAGTACCTGCACTCTGAAGGAGGGGTGTTAATGTTGCAGTTTAAAAACTGTAGTGTAAAGCACCCTTCTGGCAAGACAGTGATGGAGTGAATGATGGTGAAAGTTTTTTCTTTTTCGGGCCACCCTGCCTTGGTGGGAATCGGCCAGTGTGTTATTAAAATAATAAAATAAATATTTCAAGGAATAATCTTTTTATAATGTAAATAACTTTCCATATATGTTTCAGGTCTGGTGATGGGAATCAACTCTGACTTGAGCTCAGTGACGGGAACACACTGAAGTTTTTTACACTTTTACCTCTGTCTTTTTAATTTATATTATCTTACCAATTTTTAAAAAGAGTTTCAAATGAAAGGATTTTTGTTAAATGTTTTTTTTTATGAAATGAAAAGTGTAACATTTTTTTTTTCTAAATTATTTCTTTTTTAAATAAACTTTTTATGAAAATAAATTTTTAGTGAAATAAAATGAAGAGCCCTTCTTGGGTGGGGAATATGGCACACCAGAGGCCTAGCTTCTCCCTACGAGCCCATGAGCGCGGAGAATGGGGCTAGGCCTGGGGACAGTTGGTCCCGAAGATGAGGAGGTACTTCTACCTCCTCCCATGGGAGACGTAGGTCCCATGACACTCCCTAGTCAGCTAGTCAAGGTCGGGTCACCATCTGGAAAAGACTTGGGCCGGAAGTGTACCGGCGAATTTAAAAAACAAAAATGAAACTGCAGTTGTGTTATGTACAAAGTTATCACTGGTGATCCTCTCCTACAAGTTTAAACAAAATGTTTAAAGTGTGTTTCTAAAGTTTTCAGTGATGAGAGTATCTAATATTTTTTAAAGGGCTTTTAATAAAATAGAAAAGTCAAGTAAAAGGTTTATGTGGTAATTAAGCAGCTGAGTGATGGATTTAGGTGAGGTTAAAAGATGGGAAAGATTGTTATAAGCAATATGAGGAGATAACATTAGTGGGATTCCTATAAAGACCAGCAACTGTAAATTTAGTACCTAATAAATAATATCTTCCAGAAACGGTCTTCTTAGTGAAAAAAAAAAAGTTATAAAATGGCCATAGAGTGAATTACTGATGAATGTAATTATGAAAATGATTAACTGAAAATTGTACTGGGAAATTATGCTCACAATGATACTGAAATTTTATATAAAAGAGAAAATATTACTTTGATGATTTATCACCTGCATAATAGATAGTTGGGGAACTATGAATGTAATATTTATTTCAGATGATGAAGAGAAGAATTAGTTTTCCGTGCGTAGGATGAGAGAGAGAGTAAGTGTGGGGAGAAGTATGAGCGTGTAGGAAAGAGTGGTCAAAATGCATATTTAGTATGAAATAACTCGTTTACGAAATATATTTTCTAAAACCAGATAAAATATATTGTTTTAAATGAGTATAGTATGACATATTTCAAACGTTTAATTGGAAATGTTCACAAGGCCTTCCAGTCAAATAATGATTGTATAATTAAAATAAATGTAATCTCTCACTCTCTCATTATTGGGCTATAATAGATGTAGAGGAGAGTGGAAGGTTTAGTGTGAAAGAGATAAGGTACCTCTAAACTGGAGGAGAAAGATAAAAAAATAATCAAATTGTAAAAGATTTTGAGAAATTTCAGTATGCGAGAGATTTCAGCGTGAAACTGATTATGATATACTTGGTTAATGAGACGGGATAAGATAATATAACTGGGAAGATAAATGATAATTGAGAGAGGAGAATACACTGTAATGAACTTGCAGTATAAACCAGAGTTATAAGTAGATCACAATAGAAGACCATTCAGACTCGTAGCCTCAGGTTCCAAGACCTCACACAGGATCTCCCCGAATGTCTGGCCAACAAATGGTTACACAGAGCCCAACCAAGGCACCTTAATTAAACAAGTCCTCTCGTAGTTACTTAATTTGAGCTTATAAAGGCCTCCATACCACATAACTACTGGCTAGAGATTTTAGCTCTCATGGGAAATGCACCACGTGATCTTTCATTGAGCTGAGAGTTCCATGATATTATTATTATTATTATTATTATTATTATTATTATTATTATTATTATTATTATTATTATTATTATTATTATTAATATTATTATTAATATTATTATTATTATTATTATTATTATTATTACTATTATTATTATTATTATTATTATTATTATTATTATTATTATTATTATTATTATTATTAATAATAATATTATTATTAATATTATTATTATTATTATTATTATTATTATTATTATTATTATTATTATTATTATTATTATTATTATTATGAAAACTAAGCGCAAAATCCCCAGGGTCATAGAGTGCTGGCTGACAAAGCTAAGGTGTAAAGATATCAGTGATTAGAATTTCTGGCACATATTTTCTGAAAAAGACAGAAATTGGAGACCATGTCAACGCATCACATTATTTGTTACACATAATTCCATAACTGAATGCGATTAAGATAAATGTCGGATAAAAAATAAGTTCCTTAAGAAAATTTAAAATACCATTGATTTAGGGGGAAATGGCAGCCTCTCACACAGAGGATTTATGAGAGATTATAGTGGTATTATTAGTGTGCCGTAGATAGTGCATCAACGAGCAATGAGGTGAACGTTGAAAATAGGGTTTTTAATATAAATGTAACTGAATATTGTATAGAAGGATAGATTAAATTTTAAGAAAAGGGAAAACATTTAGTATGAAGAATTATTTATGAGCTTTGTATCGGTTAAGAGAACGTAAGTGGTGAGAGTAAGAAATATGCCAAAGTTTTAAGACACTGTGATGTAGAATGTATATTTGACAGTAAAATAAATAATAGAACACCGTTAATTCAAAGGGAGTTTCACATACTCATCTTATATAACTTTGTCATTCCCATATGTAGAAACAACTTTCAAAACTACTCTGTTTTACAATTCAATGGTGAGTTTCCCTTTTTGACTATCCAAAGAAGTAATAATTAGTGCGAGATATAATATTTTATAAGTTGTTCTCACATCAGTTGTATGATAAAAAAAGACAATTTATGTTTATTGTCTTACCTTTATACGAATTAATAGGATGTTTATTATTAGCAACTTTAATGAATGATAGTGTTAATGACCCATAGAAGAATGGCTGAGATGAATTAGTGAAATATACGAAATTAACAGGTGTTTTGAAGAGATGGAGAGCTAAGAATGTGTCCTGTGAAATGTCATTTTAATTTTAAGGGGTATTAAGTAAGACATTTTCTAACACTTTCTAGGATGTGCTCAAAGCTACTGGTATGCATATTAAGTGTTTAATAATGGTAAGCATTCTGTGGCAGATTGTTGTAGGATAAGGCTGAGTGTTTGTACTTTTTTGCAGTTTTCCGTTTTCATAATTGCACAGAAAAGTGGTGCACCAACGTGCCGCCGCAGGCACGTTGATATCACAAAAAAAAATATGTATTGAGTATTTTTTTTTAAATTTGAACTAATATTATATTAAAATTGTAGTAATAGCAAGGAAAAGTATCCTATATGAGTATTTTTGTTGAAGCTTTAATCATAGCCTCCTCTGATATCTTCTGCCGTCACTGGAGGGTTGATATTTGATGCAAAATCTAAAATTTCTCATTTACAAATACATATAAAAACATTTTTGATCAAGATATAGCATTCTAGAGATGCATTTTAAAACACGTTCAAATCCTAAAGCTTTACAACAATGTCTTTATCCTTCTACGATATCTCAAAATAATAGTGAGAAAAATAAATTTACTAATTTGAATGTATGCAGTTATTCGCTTATTTTGTCAGTTTGAAAGCAATATTTGGGGAAAAAATAATCCGGAACTGAGCACAGCGAGGTAGCCACGTATCGAGTCCACCTTCCTCAACCCAGCCACCCTATCATTATCACATTAACATTACGTATATTCGGTAGTCACATCTTGTTTTTAGCTTCGTCATCAATTGCTATAATGAATCAATCTCTTGCTTGCCCGCAGAATGAGCCAGAAGTTTCTGTTACCATTATAATATGTCATTCTATGGCTTGTGTGACATGGAATGAACGACATTGAAGCTGGCTTATCTCTAGATTTTATATACTCTAAGATATTAAACCATGTGAAGTGTTTCGTCGAAGGAGGCTCCGTCAATTCACAGGAATAAGAGTTTATCATATTTTAATAATCATTGGCTTCAAAGTTCAACTTAGACACCTTAAACTTGCCGACTGTGTCAGGCTCTCTCATGTGCTTTGCTTCTTCGTCGTTCATGGACAGAAGAATTGTCAGGGTAAGCAAAGTATGTGAAAAATTTTAAATCAAGATACACTCGTTAATATTGTCTTGGCCCTATGGAGGTTTAACTTTACGATGAAATTTGATTTATATAGATATCTTTCAGGAATTATTCGTTCCCTACTGTGGTTTAATGGATATAGATTACATATGATTATGACGATAACAAACTTTTTTTTTGGAGAATAATTAATTTATAAGCCTTTTATACTTATTTTTTTTTTTTTTTTTTTTTTGGCGTACTCCATTTGGGATTACCACTGTCTTGAAATTGAATTTACCTATACAACTTTCTTTGTAAATACTTCCTACATAAAACTCACTCTGGGTGCTCTTGTATTTATGGATACGTTGTTTTAATGGCGTTGTTTACCATTGTTTTCTCTTACAGTGACTTTCTACCCGAAGAGACATCACTTCGTACTGATATTCGTAAATTACCTGTAATTACACCGAAATTTTTGATTGTGTAAAGCAATGTGTAAATGACTAATGGAGCTAATGGTAATGGAGTTAATTGAGAGAGATAGAGTTAAGAGAGAGGGAGGGGAGAGAGGGTGTGAGGAAGGGAGGGAGGGATGGCGTGAGGGGGGAGAGAAGGAGTGTGTTAAGTGAAAGAGGCCGGAAGTGTCTAAGTGAAAAGAAGCGAGAGGGAAGACATGGCAGACATGCATAAGGTGTTTGTATGTGTATGTGTATGTGTGTGTGTGTGTGTGTGTGTGTGTGTGTGTGTGTGTGTGTGTGTGTGTGTGTGTGTGTGTGTGTGTGTGTGTGTGTGTGTGTGTGTGTGTGTGTGTGTACTCACCTAGCTGTACTCACCTAGTTGAGGTTGCAGGGGTCGAGTCCAAGCTCCTGGCCCCGCCTCTTCAATGGTCGTTACTAGGTCACTCTCCCTGAACCGTGAGCTTTATCATACCTCTGCTTAAAGCTATGTATGGATCCTGCATCCACTACATCGCTTCTCAAACTATTCCACTTCCTGACTACTCTGTGGCTGAAGAAATACTTCCTAACATCCCTGTGATTCATCTGTGTCTTCAATTCCAACTGTGTCCCCTTGTTGCTGTGTCCCATCTCTGGAACATCATGTCTTTGTCCACCTTGTCAATTCCTCTCAGTATTTTGTATGTCGTTATCATGTCCCCTACTGTCTCTCATGTCCTCCAGTGTCGTCAGGTTGATTTCCCTTAACCTCTCCTCGTAGGACATACCTCTTAGCTCTGGGACTAGTCGTGTTGTAAACCTTTGCACTTTCTCTAGTTTCTTTACGTGCTTGGCAAGGTGTGGGTTCCAAACTGGTGCCGCATACTCCAATATGGACGTAAAGTACACAGTGTACAGGGTCCTGAACGATTCCTTTTTAAGATGTCAGAATGCTGTTCTGAGGTTTGCTAGGTGCCCATATGCTGCTGCAGTTATTTGGTTGATGTGCGCTTCAGAAGATGTACCTTGTCTTACACTCACCCCAAGATCTTTTTCCTTGAGTGAGGTTTGTAGTCTCTGGCCCCCTAGACTGTATTTCGTCTGCGGTTTTCTTTGCCCTTCCCCAATCTTCATGACTTTGCACTTGGTGGGGTTAAACTCCAGGAGCCAATTGCTGGACCAGGTCTGCAGCCTGTTCAGATCCCTTTGTAGTTCTGCCTGGTCTTCGATCGAATGAATTCTTCTCATCAACTTAACGTCATCTGCAAACAGAAACACTTCGGCGTCTATTCCTTCCGCCATGTCGTTCACAAATACCAGAAACAGCACTGGTCCTAGGACTGACCCCTGTGGGACCCTGCTGGTCACAGGTGCCCACTCTGACACCTCAACACGTACCATGACTCGCTGATGTCTTCCTGATAAGTATTCCTTGATCCATTTTAGTGCCTTCCCTGTTATCCCTGCTTGGTCCTCCAGTTTTTGCACTAATCTCTTGTGTGGAACTGTGTCAAATGCCTTCATGCAGTCCAAGAAAATGCAATCCACCCACCCCTCTCTCTCTTGTCTTACTGCTGTCACCATGATGTAGAACTCCAGTAGGTTTGTGACACAGAATTTCCCATCCCTGAAACCATGTTGCCTGCTGTTGATGAGATCATTTCTTTCTAGGTGTTCCACCACTCTTCTATTGATAATCTTCTCCTTGACTTTGCATACTATACATGTCAGTGACACGTGTCTGTAGTTTAGTGCTTCATGTCTGTTTCCTTTTTAAAAGATTGGGACTACATTTGCTGTCTTCCATGCCTCAGGCAATCTCCCTGTTTCGAAAGATGTATTGAATATTGTTGTTAGGGGTACACATAGCGCCTCTGCTATCTCTCTCAGGACCCATGGAGAGATGTTATCCATCCCCATTGCCTTTGAGGTGTGTGTGTGTGTGTGTGTGTGTGAGTGTGTGTGTGTGTGTGTGTGTGTGTGTGTGTGTGTGTGTGTGTGTGTGTGTGTGTGTGTGTGTGTGTGTGTGTGTGTGTGTGTGTGTGTGTGTGTGTGTGTGTGTGTGTGTGTGTGTGTGTGTGTGTGTGTGTGTGTGTGTGTGTGTATGTGTGTGTGTGCGTGTGTACACACCTAATTGTACTCACCTAATTATTGTTACAGGGATCGAGTCAGCTCCTGGCTCGGCCTCTTCACTGGAAGTTACTAGGTCCACTTTTTCCATGCTCCCTAAGGAATATCATACCTCTTCTTAAAGCTATGTATGGATCCTGCCTCCATTACATCACTTTCCAGACTGTTCCACTTCTTGATAACTCTATGACTAAAGAAGTACTTCCTAACAGTTGTCACCTTTAGTTGCTGTGTCATATTTCTGAAACATTCTGACCTTATCCACATTGTAAATTCCTCTCAGTGTTTTATATATTGTTGTCATGTCCGTCCTGTGCCTCCTGTCCTCCACTGTTGTCAGGTTACGTTCCTTTAACCTCTCCTCTTATGACAAATTCCTCAGCTCCGGGACTAGTCTTGCTGTAAACCTTTCAACTTTCTCTAATTTCCTGACGTGTTTCACAAGGTGTGGGTTCCATATTGTCTACTCTAATATGTATATCCCGATATGGGCCTGACATAAACGGCGTACAGTGTCGTGAATGACTCCTTACTTAGATGTCGAAACGCTATTCTCAGATTTGCCAGGCGCCCGCTTGTTGTAGCAGTTATTTAGTTGATGTGCGCCTCAGGAGATGCGCTCGGTATGATGCTCACCTCATGATCCTTTAAACTGAGTGAGTTTTGCAGTCTGTGACCTCTTAGGCTGTACTCCGTCTGGGGTCTCCTTTGTCATTCCCAAGCTTCATAACTTTGCACTTGCTGGGGTTAAACTCCAGGAGCAATTTGTCAGACTAAGGCTTGCATCTCATCCAGATTCCCTTGTAGGCTCACCTGATCCTTGTCTGCTTGTATCCTTTTCATTTGTTTCACTTCGCCTGCGAACAGGGACACCTCTGACTCTATCCCTTCCGTTTTGTCATTCACGTATACAAGACAGAGCACCGAACCCAAGACTGACTTTTGTGGTATCCCACTCGACACGTGCACCCACTCTGACACCTCGTCTAGTAAAGACACCCGTTGTTTCCTTCCTGTCAGATATTCCCTGATCCATTGCAGTACTTTCCCTTCTATTCTTGCCTGCTCCTCTAGCTTTTCAACCAGTCTCTTGTGTGGTACTGTATCGAAAGTGTTATTTCAGTCTAAGAAGATGCAGCCTACTCTATTGACTTATTCTGTTACTTTGTCATAGAACTCCAGTAGGTCGGTGATGCAGGATTTTCTTTCCCTGAAGCCGTGCTGGATGTCATGCATGAGTCCATTCTTTTCTAGGTACTCCACCACTCATTTCCTGATAACTTTACATACAGTACATGTCAGCGACACTGGTCTGTAATTTAGTGCAGCCTGTCTGTCTTTTTTCTTAAAAAATGTTACTACATTGTACTACAACTGTCTTCCAATCCTCAGACAGTTGCCATGTTTCAAAAGATTTATTGATGACTGCCGTTAGTGGTTCACAGATGGCATGTGCTCCCTATCTCAGTATCCATGGAGAGATACAATCTGGGCCCACCACCTTCGAGGTATCTAGTTCCCCTAGCAGGTTCTCCACCTCTTCCTTGGTTGTATGCAGTGTGTCCAGCACAGAGGTGGTGCACCCAGCCACCTCTGTTTGTTGGAAGCCTGTCTATCTTCACTGTGAAATCCTCCCTGAATCGCGAGCATACTTCCTTGTCGTTCCCTGTGAGCGCCTTCCTTCCTCAGACCGATTATCTTCCTTAGCTTGATAACCTGGTCCTTGACTGTTGTTTTCAACCTGATGGAGCTGTATAACAACTTTTGGTCAGATTTGGCTTTTGATGCTATGTCATTCTCGCATTGATGCTGGGCTTCTCTCCTTATCCATGCATATTCATTTCTGGCTTTTCGGCTCAACTCCTTGTTTTTCTGGGTCCTTTGCCTTCAATACTTTTTGCATATTCTGGCATAATTGGCTTTGGCTTCTCCACACCTGGTAAACCACTGGCTCGCTCTGGTCTTCCTGTCGCTTCTGTTGCCCCTTGGTAAGAGTTTTTCCTCTGCCACCCTTCACTTTGTGATTAAGTGTTCCATCATTTCGTTTACTGTCTGTCTGTCTAGTTCTCTTCCCCACTACACCTTATGTAGGAATTGTCTCATACTTGTGCAGTCCCCTTATTGGAAGCTTGGCTTCTCATGTCCTCGTACTCCTGTCTTGGTCTCCTGCTTTTCGGTGGCTGGTTGTACATCACTGCTACCATCATTTTTGGGCTACTCCTCTGACTAGTCATCCCATCTCATTAAAACTCCATTGGTTTTTGATGAGCAGTACAACTCCTCCCTTATGCTTTCCCTGTCTTCTCCTCAGGATCTGATAACAAGACGGGAAGATCGCATCTGTTATCACTTCCATGTGCTATATTTCCGTGATTACTATGATGTCCGGGGATGCCTCAGTGGCTCTTTCCCGCCACTTCTCACTCTTATTTGTAATTACATCTGCCTTGGTGTACCATACCTTCAGCTACCTTTCTAGAACTGTATTCTGGAGGGTAGGAAGGGTTGGTGTTGGCTGTCGGTGTGATAGGCAGATCTAGATATTATGGCAATTTGCTGGTGTGGCAGTATTAGTGCTGGGAGGGGGGGAGTGGGTGTGGAATATGGCTCGGTTATTGTGTTTGGTTGGTGTGGGTTGAGGGGATGCTGTGGGTGGTTCTGTGGGCACTTGTTTTTGTTGTTCCCTTCGAGACTGTGTGTATGTGTGTGTGTATGTGTGTGTGTGTGTGTGTGTGTGTGTGTGTGTGTGTGTGTGTGTGTGTGTGTGTGTGTGTGTGTGTGTGTGTGTGTGTGTATATGTGTGTGTGTGTGTGTGTGTGTGTGTGTGTGTGTGTGTGTGTATGTATGTGTGTGTGTGTGTGTGTGTGTGTGTGTGTGTGTGTGTGTGTGTGTGTGTGTGTGTGTGTGTGTGTGTGTGTGTGTGTGTGTGTGTGCGTGTGTGTGTGCACTCACCTAATTGTACTCATCTAATTGTGGTTGCAAAGGTCGAGACTCAGCTCCTGGCCCCGCCTGTTCACTGAACGCTACTAGGTCTTCTCTCTCCCTGCTCCATACCTCGTCTAAAAGCTATGTATGGTTCCTGCCTCCACTACAAAACTCGCCAGACTGTTCCACTTCCTGACCACTCTATGACTGAAGAAATGCTTCCTAACATCCCTGTGACTCATCTGAGTCTTCAACTTCCAAGAGTGACTCCTTGTTTCTGTGTCCCCTCTCTGGAACATCTTGTCTCTGTCCATCTTGTCTATTCCACGCAGTATTTTGTATGTCGTTATCATGTCTCCCCTAACCCTCCTGTCACCCAGTGTCGTCAGGCCGGTTTCCCTTAACCTTTCTTCGTAGGACATTCCCCTTAGCTCTTGTGGCAAACTTTTGCACTTTGTCTAATTTTTTAACATGCTTAACCCGGTGCGGGTTCCAAACTGTTGCTGCATACTCCAGTATGGGCCTCACATACACGGTGTACAATGTCTTGAAAGATTCCTTACTTAGGTATCGGAATGCTAATCTCAGGTTTGCCAGGCGCCCATATGCTGCAGCAGTTATCTGGTTAATGTGTGCTTCCGGAGACGTGCTCGGTGTTATACTCATGCGAAGATCCTTCTCCTTGAGCGAGGTTTGCATTCGTTGGCCATCTAGCCTATACTCTGTCTGGGGTCTTCTTCGCCCATCTCCGATTTTCATGACTTTGCATTTGACAGGGTTGAATTCGAGAAACCAGTTGCTGGACCACGTGTCCAGCCTGTCCAGGTCTCTTTGAAGGCCTGCCTGATCCTCATCCGATTTAATTCTCCTCATTAACGTTACATCATCTGCGAACAGGGACACCTCTGAGTCTATCCCCTCCATCATGTCATTCACATATACCAAAAATAGCTCTTGTTTTAGGACCGACCCCTGTGGGACCCCGCTTGTCGCAGGTGCCCACTTTGATACCTCATCACGTACCATGACTCGTTGTTGCCTCCCTGTCAAGTATTCTCTGATTCACTGAAGTGCCCTTCCCGTTATACGCGCCTGATCCTCTAGTTTCTGCACTAATCTCTTGTGAGGAACTGTGTTAAAGGTCATCTTTCAGTCCAAGAAGATGTAATCAACCCACCCCTATCTCTCGTGTCTTACTTCTGTTACATTATCATAAAACTCCAGAAGGTTTCTGACACAGGATTTGCCTTCCATGAAACAGTGCTGGTTGTTATTTATACTTTTGTTCCGTTCCAGGTGCTCTGCCACTCTCCTCCTGATAATCTTCTCCATGACTTTGCATAATATACACGTCGGTGACACTGGTTTGTAATTTAGTGCCTCTTTTCTGTCTCCTTTTTTAAAATTGGGAACTACATTTGCCGTTTTCCATACCTCAGGTAGTTGCCCAGTTTTAAGGGATGTGTTGAAGATTGTGCTTAATGGCACACACAACATTTCTGCTCCCTCTCTAAGGACCCAGGGGGAGATGTCCGGTCTCATTGCCTTTGAGGTATCAAGGTCACTTAGCAGCTTCTTCACCTCCTCCTCAGTTGTGTGTATGTCATCGAGCACTTGCTGTTGTACTCTCTTTTTGTGTCCCACTCTGTCCTGTCTTCCCAGACTCCTTCCTGTCTCCACTGTGAATACTTCCGTAAATCTCTTGTTGAGCACCTCACATACCTCTTGAACGTTTCTTGTGAGTTCCCCACCTTCTTTCCTTAACCTGATCACATAGTCTTTGACTGTTGTCTTTTTCCTAATGTGGCTATACAGTAATTTCGGGTCAGACTTAACTTTCGATGCTATGCCGTTTTCATAATGTCGCTGTGCATACTCGTTCCTGGCTCTTCGACTGATCTCTTTATTTTCCTGGGTCCTTTTGCCTTCTGTACCTCTTCCATTCTCTAATGAACTTAGTTTTTGCCTCCCTACACCTTCGGGTAAACCAAGGACTCGCTTTGGTCTTCCCTTTAGTTCTGTTGCCCTTGGGAACAAACCTTTCCTCTGCCTCCTTGCATTTTGTTGTTACATATTCCATCATTTCGTTTACTGACTTTCCTACCAGTTCTCTGTCCCACTGAACCTCCCACAGGAAGTTCCTCATACCTGTCTATTAAATTCACTATGGAGAAAGAAGTAGAATCTAAACTCCCTTTCCAAGATGTGTTGATAGAAAGTTCAAGTTTACAGTATATAGGAAAGTCACTAATGTGTGCTCATATTTCAACTATTATTCCAACTATGAGACCAGAGTAAAAAGGAGTGTCTTTTTCACCACGTTTCTGAGAGATTACCGAGTATGTAGCCCTGAATTTCTGGATGAAGAAAATAGGAAAATATTTGAAATTGCCACGAAACTGCGGTACCTTAGAGATTTTGTGGAATCAGTGTTGCTGGCAGCTAGAAAAACTTATCAATGCGCTGGTTCTCCCACATAATGAGAATTTATCTGTCCTGTGGTTTGACCGCTTGTTCAAACCCCACCCGTGGTATGATTTGAATGCTCTTAAAATATTTAACATACAAGAAGTTTTTAAGAATGCACGAACTGTTATAATTCTTCACAACACTGCATCGGAGGTGTTTATAGAATTTATTGCAATTGGTGCAATATCTGTGAGGCTGGAGGTGCTACCTGGTAGACAGTAATGGTGAGGCTGGAGGCGCTGTCCTGGTAGACAGTAACTGCATGCATGGAGGAATGCATATTAGTGGCCTCGAGGGAGACAGGAGCTGTAGTGGGGAAGCAAATGTAGTCAAGGACAAGATAAAATCAATATTACAAACTAGCAATACCACAGGAGACAGCAAACAAGGAGATACACTAGAAATAGTGAAGATAAATTACCTGAAATAACTGGTGAGTGCTCCATTGTTATTACTAGTGAAGATAGAAATGAGACAGGAAAACATGCACCAGCAGGGAATAAAGTCACAAAAATCCAAGGCAAACAGAAACCAAACCTGTGCAAATATTATGCATTTGGTATGTGCAGGCATGGAATATCTGGAAAAACAGATGGGACGTGCAACTTTGACCACCCTAGAAAATGCCGTGCCCATATGACAACAGGAAAATGCAACCTCCCTTCCTGTAGGCTTTTTCACCCTGAAATGTGTCCCTCTTCAGTACAAGCCTCCGGATGCAACGTCCCAACAATTCCAGGAACAGCTGTTGAAAATTGACCACTGTCTGGAAAATCTTCCAGCTCCTGCCTCCAACATCTTGCTCATGGAGGATTTAAACTTAAGGCACCTAAAATGGAGGAATATAGCAAAAATGTTGTTGCATTGATAACACCAGAAGGCAGTTCAGATGAGAACTCACACACACACGAAATTAACCTCAAACCAGCAAATAATAGAGCCTACTAGATTGGAGAATACACTGGACCTCATCTTCACTAACAATGATGATCTAATGCGAAATGTCACCATATCAAAAAACAATATACTCAGATAACAACATAATCGAGGTTCATACATGAATGCCCGGAGCCCCAGACCGACAAAATGTAATCAGTCACGAGGGAGCCTTCACCAAATTCAACTTCAATAACAAGAACATAAAGTGGGATCAAGTAAACCAAATCCTAAATGATATAAGCTGGGAAGATAGACTAAGCAACACAGACCCCAACTTATGCCTAGAAGAGATTAACTCGGTGGCACTCGTTGTATGCTCAAAGCATATTCCTTTAAGAAAAAAGAGGAGTGGATGTAAAATAGAAAGAGACAGGCGCTCCCTTTATAGGCGACGGAAAACAATAACAGAGCGGCTAAAAGAGGCCAATATAACTGCAATGCATACGGAGACACTAGTCAGAGAAATAGCAAACATCGAACTAAAGCTAAAGGTATCTTACAGGAGTCAGGAATCGCGGGAAGAACTAATAACCATAAATGAAATCCAAAGAAACCCAAAGTACTTCTTTTCTTATGCCAAATCAAAGTCGAGAACAACATCCAGTATTGGGCCCCTACTTAAACTGGATGGGTCCTACACAGATGACAGCAAGGAAATGAGTGAGCTACTCAAGTCCCAATATGACTCAGTTTTTAGCAAGCCGCTAACCAGACTGAGAATCGAAGATCTAAATGAATTTTTCATGAGAGAGCAACAGAATTTGGTAAACACAAGCCTATCTGACTTTATCATGACGCCAAATGACTTCGAACAGGCGATAAATGACATGCCCATGCACTCTGCCCCAGGGCCAGACTCATGGAACTCCGTGTTCATCAAGAACGTGCTTTTAACATCCTATGGAGATCGAGCATGGACACTGGGGTCGTCCCACAGTTACTAAAAACAACAGATATAGCCCCACAAAGGGGGCAGTAAAACAATGGCAAAGAACTACAGATCGACAGCTCTAACATCCCATATCATAAAAATCTTTGAAAGGGTCTTAAGAAGCAAGATCGTCACCCATCTAGATGCCCATCAATTACACAACCCAGGGCAACATGGGTTTAGAGCAGGTCGTTCCTGTCTGTCCCAACTACTGGATCACTAGGACAAGGTCCTAGATGCACTAGAAGACAAAAAGAATGCTGATGTAATATACACACAGATTTTGCAAAAGCCTTCGACAAGTGTGACCAATGCGTGCTAAAAGAACAACAGGAAAAGTTGGTAGATGGGTCTACAATTTCCTGACAAATAGAACACAAAGAGTAGTAGTCAACATAGTAGAGTCTGAGGCGGCTCTGTTCCCCAAGGCACAGTACTCGCTCCCATCGTGTTCCTCATCCTCATATCTGACATAGACAAGGATGTAAGCCACGGTGCCGTGTCTTCCTTTGCAGATAACACCCGAATCTGCATGACAGTGTCTTCCATTGCAGACACTGCAAGGCACCAGGCAGACATCAACCAAATCTTTCAATGGGCTGCAGAAAACAATATGAAGTTCAACGATGAGAAATTTCAATTACTCCTATATGGTAAACGTGAGGAAATCAAAACTTCATCAGAGTATAAAACAAATTCCAACCTCATGTCGGAGGATCTCACCTTCAAGGACGATAACATTGTATCAATCGCATCTGCTAGAAAAATGACAGGATGGATAATGAGAACCTTCAAAACTAAGGACGCCAAGCCCATGATGACACTCTTCAGGTCGTTTGTTCTATCTAGGCTGGAATATTGCTGCACACTAACAGCACCTTTCAAGGCAGGTGAAATTGCTGACCTAGAAAATGTACAGAGAACCTTCAAGGCACGCATAACTGAGATAAAACACCTCAATTACTGGGAGTACTTGAAGTTCCAGAACCTGTACTCCCTAGAACGCAGGCGGGAGAGATACATGATTATATACACCTGGAAAATCCTAGAGGGACTAGTACCAAACTTGCAATGGAAAATCACTCCCCGCGAAAGTAAAGGACTCGGCAGACAATGCAACATCCCCCCAATGAAAAGCAGGGGTGTCACTAGCACGTTAAGAGACAAAACAGTAAGCGTGACGGGCCCAAGACTGTTCAACCGCCTCCCAGCATGCATAAGGGATATTACCAATAGACCCCAGGCTGACTTCAAGCAGGCACTGCACAATCACCTAAAGCCAGTACCTGACCAGCCATGCTGTGGTTCGTACGTTGGATTGCGTGCAGCCAGCAGTAACAGCCTGGTTGATCAGGCCCTGATCCACCATGACCGGGCCGCAGGGGCGTTGACCCCCGGAACTCTCTCCAGGTAAACTCCAGGTTATCTTATGTGGGACAGACTGGCAAGTCTCTAGATATTAGGATATCGCAACACAAATATTCGATACGGACTGCCCAAGATTCCAATGTCATTTTTAGCCATATTAGAGTCTGTTCCACTTCTTTCCTTGTTCCACTTGGCCTAGACGAAACAATATAGAATCATCCATCATATAACATGATAACTTTCATTATATAATAACAGTGGTGGCCTATTCAATTTAGATTCGTTTACAGTGGAGGTTATAATCCATAGGCTAATGCATGATTCCTAGACAAATGTATTGTATTGTTTTAACTGATGGTTAGACCAAAGTCTGCCTAAGAACCATGTGGGTTAAAATATAACCTAACTATGGCCATTGTACCTGCGGGAAGACTACATGTGCTTCACCCTTTAAATGAGTTCCTCTTTAAATGAGTACCCCTGTATATGAGTCGCCACGAACCGTTTTCTAAGGTATGGAAAACATCCAGACAGTCGCCAGATATCAATATTTATAATATTAATCCTTATACATCATATTGAAGTTGACGGAATTCTTGATGATTGTCATGCCACAAATTGTTATGCTTATCGTGCTGCCACGAGAGTATCATTGCTTGTGGGATAGCGGTTTTATAATGCCTTACAAAATAGTCAGCCTTCCAGGAACCTGGCACTGGCATAAGTGGCACGTATTTTGTGCTTCCCGCCTCCATCATTCTAGGAAAAACGCTCATTCTGAACGTGTTTCCACGGATTTTCTCCTTTCCAGCAACATTGGAAGATCTTGATGATGTGTTGATTGCAATATGAAAGGCTTAGAACAACCTTTCAGTTCCCTCCGTAGTTGTTTTCCATCTTGCATCTCTTGTCCGCGATTTTTTACACACAAGATATATATATATATATATATATATATATATATATATATATATATATATATATATATATATATATATATATATATTTATATATATCAACACTGCGCTAGCCAAGGATTCGAACCCATGTTGTACTGGCCTGCCTCATGGTAAGCGAAAACCACATGACCACAGGACCACCCAACCCTACGAGAATGGCGCAGCCAGCACACAGCTAGCTGTTGGGCCGCCATCCGAGGGCACACGGAGGTGTGGGAGCTTCTAAGCTAATTTCATTCTCATCCCTGCATGGTGTACTAGCCTCACGAGCAGTATTTATATATTATTGCAACCACGAACGAGTGGTATTGATGAATACCAGAAGCTCCAACACCTCCGTATACCCTCGGATGGCGGCCCAACAGCTAGCTGTGTGTGTTCGGTGAGACACATATGCAACAGTTAGGTGTCTTTATTTCGAAACGTTTCGCCTACACAGTAGGCTTCTTCCGTCGAGTACAGAGAAGTTGATAGAAGCAGAAGATACTTGAAGACGATGTAATCAGTCCATCACCCTTGAAGTTTTGAGGTGGTCAGTCCCTCAGTCTGGAGAAGAGTATTGTTCCATAGTCTGAAACAATGTGGAGTTGAAGTGACAGGATGGACCCTTATATACCACCAGGAGGTGAGATGTAGGCCACTAGCAGAGGTAAGAATGTAGTCGTTGGGACTATGGAAAATACTCTTCTCCAGACTGAGGGACTGACCACCTCAAAACTTCAAGGGTGATGGACTGATTACATCGTCTTCAAGTATCTTCAGCTTCTATCAACTTCTCTGTACTCGACTGAAGAAGCCTACTGTGTAGGAGAAACGTTTCGAAATAAAGATACCTAACTGTTGCATATGTGTCTTACCTAACAACCTGTCGGTATTTTATACCATTTTAATGTTCAGCTAGCTGTGTGCTGGCTGCGCAATTCTTGTAGGGTTGGGTGGTCCTGTGGTTTAAAGCGTCATGTGGTTCTCGCTTACCATGAGGCAGGCCAGTACAACATGGGTTCGAATCCCTGTCTAGCGCAGTGTTGTTATATAGTGGAACCCCGCATAACGATCACCTCCCAATGCGACCAATTATGTAAGTGTATTTATGTAAGTGCGTTTGTACGTGTATGTTTGAGGGTCTGAAATGGACTAATCTACTTCACAATATTCCTTATGGGAACAAATTCGGCCAGTACAGGCACCTGAACATACTTCTGAAATGAAAAAATATCGTTAACCGGGGTTAGTTAGTTAGTTAGTTAAAGATTAGCCGGTATTCTCCCGGCCCGGGCGTTGTCCAAGTGGTGGCCCGGCCTTGGCTCCCTCTTTAGGGAGTGTCTGAGACCTAAGTCTCCCATGGGAGGAGGCACAAGTACCTCCTCATCGTTGGGACCAACTGTCCCCAGGCCTAGCCACAAGCTATGCCTCTCTGGTCTGCCATCCCCGCCCCAAGGGTGCAAATGGGAATGACAGTCTTATGAGCTAAAGGCTCGGGCTCAGGCACCTACCCTACCCTAGAAGGGTTAGGCATGGTGTCGATGTGTTTAACCGGGGGTCCACTATATATATATATATATATATATATATATATATATATATATATATATATATATATATATATATATATATATATATATATATATATATATATATAGTTTAAAAGATGGGGTGGTAGGGGTAGTGGAATATTCAAACGGCTTCAGGAAGAAATCCAAATATTTTTCCTTGAAGCCTTTTTATCCACTTCTCCGAGGCTATGGGTCCCACAATTTACACCAGAGGTGGACCCCATCATCTGTATATATATATATTTTTTTTATTATTATCACACTGGCCGATTCCCACCAAGGCAGGGTGGCCCGAAAAAGAAAAACTTTCACCATCATTCACTCCATCACTGTCTTGCCAGAAGGGTGCTTCACACTACAGTTTTTAAACTGCAACATTAACACCCCTCCTTCAGAGTGCAGGCACTGTACTTCCCATCTCCAGGACTCAAGTCCGGCCTGCCGGTTTCCCTGAATCCCTTCATAAATGTTACTTTGCTCACACTCCAACAGCACGTCAAGTATTAAAAACCATTTGTCTCCATTCACTCCTATCAAACACGCTCATGCATGCCTGCTGGAAGTCCAAGCCCCTCGCACACAAAACCTCCTTTACTCCCTCCCTCCAACCTTTCCTAGGCCGACCCCTACCCCGCCTTCCTTCCACTACAGACTGATACACTCTTGAAGTCATTCTGTTTCGCTCCATTCTCTCTACATGTCCGAACCACCTCAACAACCCTTCCTCAGCCCTCTGGACAACAGTTTTGGTAATCCCGCACCTCCTCCTAACTTCCAAACTACGAATTCTCTGCATTATATTCACACCACACATTGCCCTCAGACATGACGTCTCCACTGCCTCCAGCCTTCTCCTCGCTGCAACATTCATCACCCACGCTTCACACCCATATAAGAGCGTTGGTAAAACTATACTCTCATACATTCCCCTCTTTGCCTCCAAGGACAAAGTTCTTTGTCTCCACAGACTCCTAAGTGCACCACTCACTCTTTTTCCCTCATCAATTCTATGATTCACCTCATCTTTCATAGACCCATCCGCTGACACGTCCACTCCCAAATATCTGAATACGTTCACCTCCTCCATACTCTCTCCCTCCAATCTGATATTCAATCTTTCATCACCTAATCTTTTTGTTATCCTCATAACCTTACTCTTTCCTGTATTCACCTTTAATTTTCTTCTTTTGCACACCCTACCAAATTCATCCACCAATCTCTGCAACTTCTCTTCAGAATCTCCCAAGAGCACAGTGTCATCAGCAAAGAGCAGCTGTGACAACTCCCACTTTGTGTGTGATTCTTTATCTTTTAACTCCACGCCTCTTGCCAAGACCCTCGCATTTACTTCTCTTACAACCCCATCTATAAATATATTAAACAACCACGGTGACATCACACATCCTTGTCTAAGGCCTACTTTTACTGGGAAAAAATTTCCCTCTTTCCTACATACTCTAACTTGAGCCTCACTATCCTCGTAAAAACTCTTCACTGCTTTCAGTAACCTACCTCCTACACCATACACTTGCAACATCTGCCACATTGCCCCCCTATCCACCCTGTCATACGCCTTTTCCAAATCCATAAATGCCACAAAGGCCTCTTTAGCCTTATCTAAATACTGTTCACTTATATGTTTCACTGTAAACACCTGGTCCACACACCCCCTACCTTTCCTAAAGCCTCCTTGTTCATCTGCTATCCTATTCTCCGCCTTACTCTTAATTCTTTCAATTATAACTCTACCATACACTTTACCAGGTACACTCAACAGACTTATCCCCCTATAATTTTTGCACTCTCTTTTATCCCCATTGCCTTTATACAAAGGAACTATGCATGCTCTCTGCCAATCCCTAGGTACCTTACCCTCTTCCATACATTTATTAAATAATTGCACCAACCACTCCAAAACTATATCCCCACCTGCTTTTAACATTTCTATCTTTATCCCATCACTCCCGGCTGCCTTACCCCCTTTCATTTTACCTACTGCCTCACGAACTTCCCCCACACTCACAACTGGCTCTTCCTCACTCCTACAAGATGTTATTCCTCCTTGCCCTATACACGAAATCACAGCTTCCCTATCTTCATCAACATTTAACAATTCCTCAAAATATTCCCTCCATCTTCCCAATACCTCTAACTCTCCATTTAATAACTCTCCTCTCCTATTTTTAACTGACAAATCCATTTGTTCTCTAGGCTTTCTTAACTTGTTAATCTCACTCCAAAACTTTTTCTTATTTTCAACAAAATTTGTTGATAACATCTCACCCACTCTCTCATTTGCTCTCTTTTTACATTGCTTCACCACTCTCTTAACCTCTCTCTTTTTCTCCATATACTCTTCCCTCCTTTATATATACTCTTCCCCCCTTTATATATATATATATATATATATATATATATATATATATATATATATATATATATATATATATATATATATATATATATATAATTAAATCCTTTTTAAATTTTCTATCATACGTTTAAAGATATATTATTTTTCATTTAAGTTAACGTAAAAATCAATTATTTTGTACCAAACGAACCTTAAAAAACTTAGCTAACCTTATTATAAAAAGCGCAATTTATTTTAGCCTAATCCAGCTAAATATATTTTAGATAAATTAACAATAATTCAATAATAATCAAAGAAAATGAAATATAGTTTTTTTCTTAGGTTCAGATTGATTTCTTTGAAACTGTTCCATGCACATATTTTCGCTCCAAGAAGAGCGTTGCTGCTTAAGGCTAAATCGCAAGTTTTGCGTATTCGGCACGACGCAAACACACACAGTCATAGAGTTGTCGGGAAGTGGAATAGTCTGGCGAGTGATGTAGTGGAGACTGGAACCATACATAGTTTTAAGACGAGGTATGATAAAGCTCATGGAGCAGGGACAGAGAGGACCTAGTAGCGTCCATTGAAGAGGCAGGGCCAGGAGCTGAGTCTCGACCCCTGCAACAACAATTAGGTGAGTACACACACACACACACACACACACACACACACACACACACACACACACACGTAGTGTAGTGGGTCACAAGCGCCAGGCTCCGAGAATCTTAGTGCTTTTAGGGCGTGCTTTAGCAGCTAGAAGCAACCAGTGTTAGTGACAACGTCAGTGAACAACCCTACAAGTGATAACCAAAGTATTAGCAAAACAAAAATAAAGTAAAGGCGAGAAAAAGCCTGAAATTATACAACAAAATTTCAAAGTGCCAGTTCGTTGAGGCCTAGTTGGCACTTGTTGCCACACTGCTACAAATATACAAAGTACAAAGCGAGTGACTAAAGAGAAAAGATCAAATAGAATTAAGAGAGGTTGGCTAACGAGAAACTGTGATGTAGCACACAGCCAGCGTGAACAAGCTAGCCAGAAAGGGGATATATATATATATATATATATACATACATATACATAAAATATATATAAGCAGAGAAGGTGGCAGCAGTAGGCCTGAGGAAGTAGCGCCGCCATAACAGGTTGGGTATCATCACAAATAAGAAGTGTACTTACCAAAAGTGAAGTGTAAATTATAAAAGTAGCAGCATACAAGTGATAAGTGTGGTAAATGAGGACTCAAAAGGGCAACGAAAAAAGAATAGCTGAAAAAGTCAGAGGCGGAAGGGCGAGGTGCACGAGTCATCGTACAGCGAGCATCGTACAGCGAGCATCGTACATCAGGCATCTTGATGGACGTCCCCTCTGAGGAGTAACGTACAAATCACCTGTTTATGGTTGGCGGGAAGTTTTGAGTGGTAGAACCGACCCTACGATCACTGGTGGCTGGCTATCACAAACCCTGCTCCAGAGCGATTATCATACACACAACACCTAGCAGTAGTAGGAAGATAAAATTTGTAGGAGCAAGGAATAGGCAGGAGGATTAAGTCGGGGCTAATGGGACTACAGCCCTGACAACAGTTTCGAGAGATAATGTTTTAGGACACAAAGACAGTACAATCTGAGAAGCAAGTATTGGGTACACATGTAGTAAAAGGTAGTACATAACTGGGTGAAAGAAAAACTCGTTAACACACGCTAGTATTATAATTATTAGAATTACTCTCAGTGTTAATGGTATCTTATTAGTATTACGGATACACAGAGGTGAAATGTATTTCTGGGACATATAAACAACTGATGTGCTCACACACACTCGCGCACACACACATACACTCTCGGGGCCAGGAGCTGAGTCTCGACCCCTGAAACCACAACTAGGTGAGTACACACACCCACTCATTCACACAGCTGATCCTTGGAATTTGACCGCATCTCCTCACCCCCCCCCCCCGCACACCTTTCCCTCCCTTACAGACCTTTCCCCTCCCCCGCTCTTGCCTTCACTCCCTCCTCTCTCCTATCTTTCTCTCTCCCCCTCCCTCGCGTTTCCCTCTCTCATAGCCTTTTCCCCTCCCCTTCCCCCTACTCTCTCTTTCTTTCTTTCTTTCTCTCTCTCTCTCTCTCTCACTCTCTCTCTCTCTCTCTCTCTCTCTCTCTCTCTCTCTCTCTCTCTCTCTCTCTCTCTCTCTCTCTCTCTCTCTCTCTCTCTCTCTCTCACTCCCATAATCCTATCCCTCACCCTCCTCTCTCTCTATAGGCTTCTCTCTCCATCTCCATTTTTCTATATTTCTTCCCCTCCCTCGCATTTCTCTTTCTCATAGCCTTTTCCCTCACCCTCCTTTCTCCCTCTCTCTCTCTCTCTCTCTCTCCCTCTCTTTCTCCCTCTCTCTACCCTTTCTCTCCCCCTCACATTTCTCTCTCTCTCCCCCTTGGTCTTATCCCTCACCCCCATACTCTCTCCTCTCTCTCCCTCTTTCTACCCTTTCTCTCTCCCCCTCTCACCCTCTCCCTCTTCTAGCCTTCTGTCTGTGGTACTAAAAAAAAAAAAATAAATGGGTGGCCCTAGAGGACGGAAAACCAAAGATCTGGTAGACGAACCAGGGAGGAAAGACTGGGAGTTAGAGCTCCAAAAAAGGGAGGAAGAGTGGGGAAGGAAGATAGTAGAGCTTGGTAAGAAAATGGAGGAGCGGATAGCTGAAGAGTACAGGAAGTGGGAAATACAGGTCTTAGCAGCAGAAGCTAGGATACAGTGCTTAGAAGAGAAACTGCAAAGCCTGAAACAGATTAGAGAGACAAATGACAATTCAGATGTGACATCAGGAAATTCAATGTCAGGCGCAGACAAGGGGACAGTAAGCAACAACGGAGACATGCCGTACGCGAAGGCCCTATCAGACCCACGTGGGGCCAGGGAAAAGACGAGGAGCACACTAAGATCAAATGACAGTCCGAAGACAATGAAGGTATGCTATATGCAGAGATTCTAACAGCCAACTGCAGTAGCAAGGGACAGCTGGTCATGAAAGACACTTCACTGAGAATAGAAGTTTCAGATATGACAGGGACTGAAGGCAAGAACATGTCAATGGAAGGAAATAAAACGCCTCAGAGGAAGCAGATGGAGACTCAGTGGGAGGAGGAAAGGGCGAGGTCAGTTTTTGTGTACGGGCTCCAAGAAGCCAAGGGGGAAAACTTTGAAGAAATAAAACAGGAGGAGAAAAAAATGATAGAAGCCATCATGAAGACAATAGGTGAGGGCGATATGACCCAGATGACAAATTTTCAGAGAATTGGGTGGTTTGCGAGTGGAAGGATATGGCCTGTCAAAGTAATTTTCAAGAAAGAATCAGTTCGAACCAGGATTCTGCAAGAGAAAGCAAGACTGAGGGACAAACAGGGGTACCAGAGAGTATACCTCGACCGTGACAAAACACAAGAAGAAAGGACTACAATGAAAGAGAGGGTACAGAGACGCAAGGAGGAACGAGAGGCAATGACGAAGATGAGCAGGACCCAGACATAGGAGGAAGGGCAAACACACCCCACAGAATCTCCCACCAAAAGACTCCAACCGCGACATTCCCAATGCAACTGAGCAACCTATACTACAACCCACTCACTGTTCCCTTTACCACCAACCCCCATATCACAAACCTCACCCTAACAGCTGTCCCTTATGGGCATTCTGACCCCACCCCCATCATCACAAACCCCACCTACACCACAGCCCCATATAGGCCCCCACCAAAGCTCTCGCTCCCCCAACCCCAATATTCTTGCAGGACCACAATGATAGAAAAGAAACTGAAAGTTTGGTACACAAACGCGGATGGAATAACGAATAAACATGAGGAGTGGAACGAAAGAATCAGTGAAAAATCCCCAGACATCATAGCAGTCACAGAAACAAAACTCGCTGAGACAATAACAGACACAATCTTCCCAACGGGATATCAGATCCTGAGGAAAGATAGAAGGAGTAGAGGGGGAGGAGAGGTTGCACTGCTCATAAAACACCGATGGGGATTTGAGGAAATGGAAGGCATGGACATGATTGGAGAAAGAGACTACATTGTAGGTACAATTCAGTCCGGAGAACATAAAGTAGTCATTGGAGTGATGTATAACCCACCACAGAACTGCAGGAGGCCAAGAGAGGAGTACGAAGAAAACAATAGGGTGATGGTGGACACACTGGCTGAGGTGGCAAGGAGAGCTCACTCGAGTAGAGCAAAGTTACTGGTAATGGGCGATTTCAACCACAGGGAGATCGACTGGGAAAACCTGGAGCCACATGGGGGTCCCGAAACATGGAGAGCCGAGATGATGGATGTGGTACTTGAAAACCTCATGCATCAACATGTCAGGGACACAGCCAGAGAGAGAGGGGAGAATGAGCCAGCAAGATTGGATCTTGTGTTCACCCTGAGCAGTTCAGACATTGAGGACATCACTTACGAGAGGGCCCTTGGAGCTAGCGATCACGTGGTTCTGAGTTTTGATTACATAGTAGAGTTACAAGTGGAGAAGGTAACAGGAACTGAAGGGGACAGGCCAAACTATAAAAGGGAGGGACTACACAGGTATGAGAAACTTCATGCAGGAGGTTCAGTGGGACAGAGAAATGATAGGTAAATCAGTAAACGAGATGATGGAATATGTGGCAACAAAGTGCAAGGAGGCAGAGGAAAGGTTTGTTCCCAAGGGAAACAGAAATAATAGGAAGACCAAAACGAGTCCTTGGTTTACCCGAAGGTGTAGGGAGGCAAAAACTAAGTGCAACAGAGAATGGAAAAGGTACAGGAGGCATAGGACCCAGGAAAACAAGGAGATTAGTAGAATAGCCAGAAACGAGTATGCACAGATAAGGAGGGAGGCCCAGCGACAGTATGAAAACGACATAGCATCGAAAGTCAAATCTGACCCGAAACTGCTGTATAGCCACATTAGGAGGAAGACAACAGTCAAGGACCAGGTGATAAGGCTGAGGAAAGAAGGTGGAGAACTCACAAGAAACGATCAAGAGGTATGTGAGGAGCTCAACACGAGATTTAAGGAAGTATTTACAGTAGAGACAGGAAGGACTCTGGGGGGACAGACCAGATGGGGACACCAGCAAGGAATACACCAAGTGTTGGACGACATACATACAAATGAGGAGGAGGTGAAGAAACTGCTAAGGGACATCGATACCTCAAAGGCAATGGGACCGGACATCTCCCCGTGGGTCCTTAGAGAGGGAGCAGATATGTTGTGCGTGCCACTTACCACAATCTTCAACACGTCCCTGGAAACTGGGCAACTACCTGAGGTATGGAAGACGGCAAATGTAGTTCCCATTTTTAAAAAAGGAGACAGAAAAGAGGCACTAAACTATAGACCTGTGTCATTGACGTGTATACTATGCAAAGTTATGGAGAAGATTATCAGGAGGAGAGTGGTGGAGCACCTGGAACAGAACAAGAGTATAAATGCCAACCAGCACGGATTCATGGAAGGCAAATCCTATGTCACAAACCGTCTGGAGTTTTATGATAAAATAACAGAAGTAAGGCACGAGAGAGAGGGGTGGGTTGATTGCATCTTCTTGGACTGCAAGAAGGCCTTTGACACAGTTCCTCATAAGAGATTAGTGCAGAAGCTAGAGCATCAGGCACATATAACAGGAAGGGCACTGCAATGGATCAGAGAATACCTGACAGGGAGGCAACAACGAGTCATGGTACGTAATGATGTATCACAGTGGGGACCTGAGAAGAGCGGAGTCCCACAGGGGTCGGTCCTAGGACCAGTGCTATTTTTGGTATATGTGAACGACACGATGGAAGGGTTAGACTCAGAAGTGTCCCTGTTTGCAGATGATGTGAAGTTAATGAGGAGAATTAAATCTGATGAGGACCAGGCAGGACTTCAAAGAGACCTGGACAGACTGGACACCTGGTCCAGCAAATGGCTTCTCGAATTTAATCCTGCCAAATGCAAAGTCATGAAGATAGGGGAAGGGCACAGAAGACCACAGACAGAGTATAGGCTAGGTGGCCAAAGACTGCAAACCTCACTCAAGGAGAAAGATCTTGGGGTGAGTATAACACCGAGCATGTCTCGGCATATGGGCGCCTGGCAAACCTGAAAACAGCATTCTGATACCTTAGTAAGAAATCGTTCAAGACACTGTACACCGTGTATGTCAGGCCCATACTGGAGTATGCAGCACCTGTTTGGAACCCGCACTTGATAAAGCACGTCAAGAAACTAGAGAAAGTACAAAGGTTTGCGACAAGGTTAGTTCCAGAGCTAAGGGGAATGTCCTATGAAGAAAGATTAAGGGAAATCGGCCTGACGACACTGGAGGACAGGAGGGTCAGGGGAGACATGATAACGACATATAAAATACTGCGTGGAATAGACAAGGTGGACAAAGACAGGATGTTCCAGGGAGGGGACACAGAAACAAGAGGCCACAATTGGAAGTTGAAGACACAAATGAGTCAGAGAGATATTAGGAAGTATTTCTTCAGTCATAGAGTTGTAAGGCAGTGGAATAGCCTAGAAAATGACGTAGTGGAGGCAGGAACCATACACAGTTTTAAGACGAGGTTTGATAAAGCTCATGGAGCGGGGAGAGAGAGGGCCCAGTAGGAACCGGAAGAGGCGGGGCCAGGACCTAAGACTCGACCCCTGCAACCACAAATAGGTGAGTACACACACACACACACACACACACACACACACACACACACACACCGCGCGGGAGCAACAGCTCGTTTTCGCTCGTGAATCTTTAGTAGTTATTGGCCGATCAAAGCCACTGTCAGGGTCATCGGAAGTTGACAGTGTCACTGAACAACCCGAGAAGTGATACACGATCTGTCCCAACCAGAAAAGGGAGGTGAAGGATACAGACACATGAAAACAATTTGAATCAGCCAAGAGAGAGTGGAATGACCATAAGCCTAGTGTTGGTGTAGGTGGTATTGCCACATCCCGATACCAAAATTCAAACAGAATATGTGTGACCCAAGCCAGGGAGATAAAAGAAAAGGGTAGTTGAGTTAGTGACTCCAGTGTATAGTGCATACAGTGATAGAGGAGTTAGTGTATAGTGTTTAGTGAATACAGTGAAGAAGAAATAGAAGAGGTGCCGGAACGGGAAGCATCGTACAGCACATGAGTGAAGCAGTGCAGGCTGCCAGACGTAACGTATAGCCTTCTTCTTGTTGATTCGCCGGTTCGTCCGGCCCGGGTCTTCTCCAGACCCGGGCCGGACCTTTTTGTGTTTGCTGGGGTATTGACCCTGTATATTACTGATAGCTGAGGGTCACAAACCCTGCTCTGGAGAGCTGAATATCATACCTAGGGCACTAATCACTGACAGAGGCGTAGAACTGGGGAAAGGGAACTAAGGTGGGGACCAGAGGCACTGTAGTGCGCGCGCAGGCAGTAAGGTTGGACAATTAGCACTAACATTGTTTATTCATTTAGTATAACTCCAGGTATACACGTGTAGGTACACAGGCGTTTATTCAGCAAGTAAGTATACCTCCTTGTATACACAAATAGGTGCACAGGTGTTAATAAGAAAGTATAGATGCAGGTATACACGAGTAGGTGCACAGGTGTTTCCTCATTAAGTAAGTATAGAGCCAGGTATGCACGAGTAGGTGCAAAGGCATAGGCAGGGTACTGCCGGTAGAGGCTCTCTCGGTACATAGCAGCATGCAAAGGATCCCAATGGAAATAAGTCACTCTGACTTTTTTGGGTTATCCCAGGTTCTCTACACATATACTGCTATGTATGATAACTCTATGTAACTGTATTTGTGTATACCTGAATAAACTTACTTACACGTGAAGAGTCTATGATAGGCCCATAAGCCTAGCAGCGAGATTATCCCTCCCTCTCCTCCTCCCTCTCCCCTCGCTAGACTCGGGTGGCAGGATAGTAACGCACACACACACACTACCATAACGGACCCGTCTCATAAACGCACTCATACCCACATATACCCACAGTTCACACTGTCCTTGTACCTCCCCTACCTCTCTCTTTCCCTCCCTTCCTCCTCCTGCTATACCTCCATCTTCCCCCCACCTCTCCTCCCTTCCTCTCCCATTCCCTCCCTCCCTCTCTCTTTCCCTCCATTCCTCCCCCTGCTCCTCCTCCTCCTATACCTCCTCCATATTCCCCCCACCTCTCCTCCCTTCATCCCTACCTACCTCTCCTACCCCTCTCTTTCCCTCCCTTCCTCCTGCTCCTCCTCCTATACCTCCTCCATCTTCTCCACACCTCCCCCCATCCCACCAACCTCCATTACCTATCTCTTTCCCTCCCGTCCTCCTCCTGGTCCTCCTCCATCTTCCCCCCACCTACCCTCCACTCTCCCCCTCCCTCTCCCCTCGCCTAGGCCAGCAAGAACACTACCCAACCCACACGCCCCACACACTCTAACACTCTCCTCCCCCCTCTCTCTCTAACTCACACTCAACCACACTATCTCTCTCTATCCTCCTTCTCTTTCTCTAACCCTCTAGCTCACACTCAAACACACTCTCTGTCCCTCTCTATCATCCTCCTCCTATACCTCCTCCATCTCCCCCCCACCTACTCTTCCTTCTCCTCCTCCCTCCCCCCTCTCCTTCGAGGCCTGCAAGCACACTAAAGGCTGATCCTCCCCAACTCACATGCTCCACACACTCTGACTCTCCCTTCCCCCCTCTCTCTCTAACTCATACTCAACCACACTCCCTGTCTCTCTTTATCCCACTTTCTCTCCCTCATCATCTTCCTTCTCATATTCCCTACTCCTTCCACTACCCCCCATTGCTCTTCTCACTGTCTCCCTTGGTCTTCCCCCCATCTCTCTTCCCTCTGCTGCTGTCCCCCATCCAGCTCACTATCCTTTTCCCCTCCCTGTCTCCTCCCTTCTCCCCACAACAAACACCCCCCTCCACAGCACCCTTGGCATAAGCTCTTCCTTCTGTGAAATGAAAAAAAAAAAATGGCACACCAAAAACCTGGACAGAGAACCAGAGGAATGATGGATGAAGTGAGTGGTGGACCTGGGAGAGAGGACTGGGAGGCAGAGCTCCCGCGAAGAGAGGAGGAGTGGGGGAGGAGGCTAGAAGAGATCAGCAAGAAAGTGGAAGAGAAAATAGCTGAGGGGAGCAGGAAATGGGAATTACAAATCACAGCAGCTGAAGCTAAGATGCAGAGCTTAGTAGAAGAACTAAAGAGTCTGAAACAGCCTAAAGAGCCAGAGGACATTACAGCCATGACACCAAGAGCTACTACCTCAGTCACCGATGAGGGGACAATGGGGGACAAAGGAGATATACTGTATGCGATGACCCCATCAGACCCAAGGTGGGCCTGGGAAAAGGCAGGGAGAACAGCAAGAACTAATGAGGGGACTAAAGTCAATGAAGGAGCTAAACTATACACAGAAGCTCTAACAGACAACTGCCATGTCCAGGAACAAATAAGCAGAGGGACACCAGATAGGGAAGAGACAGTAAGTAGCAATGTGTCAATGGCAGGAACTAATTTGAATTAGAGGATGCTCAGGGAAGCACAGTGGGAGGATGAAAGGGAGAGGGCCATTTTTGTCTATGGGCTCCAAGAAGTAGATGGGGAAACTTACGAGGCAAGGAAACAGGAGGAGAAAAAAACGATTGAAAGCATCATGAAAGCAACAGGAGAGGACGACATGACTCAGCTGACAAATTTTCAGAGAATTGGGTGGTTTGCGAGGGTAAAAAAGCATCCAGTCAAAGTGATTTTCAAGGCAGAGTCAGCTCGAAACCGGATCCTGCAGGAGAAAGCACGTCTAAGGGACAATCAGGTGTTCCGGAGTGTGTACCTCGACCGAGACAGAACACAAGAAGAAAGGATGACACTGAAAGAGAGGGTGCAACATCGCAAGGAGGAATGGGAGGCAAGGAAGGTGGAGAGCAGGAGAAATCAGGCCCACGTGGAAGAACAAACACAACCCCCTCCAGTACCACCCATAGAAGGAACACAACCATGGCAATCCCAAAGCAACCAAATGACCTAACCCAAAACCCACTCACTTCACACTCTGCCCCATCCCCCTCAGCACAAACTCCACCCCCACAGAAACCCACAGTAACCCACACATCCCCTTCTGCATAAACCCCACCCTCACAGTAACCCTCAGTAACCCATACATCCCCCTCAACTCAAACCCCACCCCCACAGAAACCCAGTGTAACCCACACAATGTACCCTCTCCCCCATCCCCCTCACCACAAACCCCACCCTCACAGTAACCCACAGCAACTCACACACTATACCCTCTATCCCCATCCCCCTCACCACAACCCCCTCCCCCATTGTAACCCCCCATAGGCCCTCTTCCCCCATCCTCCTCACTACTACCCCCACCCCCACTGAAACCCTTCATAGGCCCTCTGCCCCCACACCCCATACCACAGACCCCACCCCCACACCAACCCTCTATAGGCCCCAGCTCCCCCTAACCCACCTCTCTCCCCAGACCACAGTTATTGAAAAGAAGTTGAAGGTTTGTTCCACGAACGCGGATGGAATAATGAATAAATGTGAGGAATGGCACGAAAGAATCAAGTTGTCCCCAGACATTGTAGCAGTTACAGAAACAAAACTCACTGGGATAATAACAGATGCAATCTTCCCACCCGGATATCAGATCCTGAGGAAGAAGGATAGAAGGAGCAGGGGGGGGGAGGAGGGGTTGCACTACTAATAAAAAACTGGTGGGGTTATCAAGAAATGGAAGGTATGGACGAGATTGGAGAAAGGGATTACATAGTAGGTATAGTTCAGTCAGGGGAACACACAGAACTGCAGAAGGCCAAGAGAGGAATATGGTGAATGCAACAGAGCAATTGTGGACACTCTAGCTGAGGTGGCAAGAAGGGCCCACTCAAGTAGAGCGAAGTTACTGGTCATGGGTGACTTCAATCACAGGGAGATTGATTGGGAAAACCTTGAGCCACTTGGGGGTCCCGAAACATGGAGAGCCAAGATGATGGATGTGGTGCTAGCAAATCTCATGCACCAACATGTTAGGGATACTACCAGAGAGAGAGGGGAGGTTGAACCAGCAAGACTGGACCTCGTGTTCACCCTGAGTAGCTCAGACATTGAGCACATCACATATGAAAGACCCCTTGGAACTAGTGACCACGTAGTTAGGAGCTTTGAATATATTTTGGAGCTAAAAATGGAGAGGGTAACAGGAGTAGAAAGGGAAAAGCTAAACCATAAAAGGGGGGATTACACAGGAATGAGGACCTTCCTGCAGGAGATTCAGTGGGAACAGGAGTTGGTAGGAAAATCAGTAAACGAAACGATGGACTTTGTAACAAGAGAATGCAAGGAGGCAGAGGAAAGGTTTGTTCCCAAGGGTAACAGAAATAACGGGAAGGACAGAACGAGCCCTTGGTTTACCCGAAGATGCAGGGAGGCAAAAACTAAGTGCTCTAGAGAATGGAAAAAGTACAGAAGGCAAAGGACTCAGGAGAATAAAGAGATTAGTCGATGAGCCAGAAACGAGTATGCACAGATAATAAGGGAGGCGCAGCGGCA
>NC_091363.1:18648233-18650733 GCF_038502225.1 Cherax quadricarinatus | reverse complement strand
CTTGGTGGTGTGCCCCACCTCTCCGTCTTTCTGGAGTCCCTTCTGTCTCCTCTGTGAACACTTCTTTGAATCTCTTGTTGAGTTCTTCACATACTTCACGGTCATTTCCTGTTGTCTCTCCTCCTTCCTTCCTTAGCCTGATTACCTGGTCCTTGACTGTTGTTTTCCTCCTGATGTGGCTGTACAACAGTTTCGGGTCAGATTTGGCTT
The DNA here is from genome assembly GCF_038502225.1 of Cherax quadricarinatus. Taxonomy (NCBI): domain Eukaryota; kingdom Metazoa; phylum Arthropoda; class Malacostraca; order Decapoda; family Parastacidae; genus Cherax; species Cherax quadricarinatus. The sequence goes on along the minus strand of NC_091363.1, from coordinate 18,650,523 downwards.
TCGCTGCTATGTCATTTTCATATTGTCTTTGGGCCTCCCTTCTTATCTGTGCATATTCGTTTCTGGCTCTACGACTGTTCTCCTTATTCTCCTGGGTCCTTTGCCTTCTATATTTCTTCCATTCCCTAGCACACTTGGTTTTTGCCTCCCTGCACCTTTGGGTAAACCATGGGCTCATCCTGGCTTTTTCATTACTCTTGTTACCCTTGGGTACAAACCTCTCCTCAGCCTCCTTGCATTTTGTTGCTACATATTCCATCATCTCATTAACTGGCTTCCCTGCCAGTTCTTTGTCCCACTGAACCCCGTTCAGGTAGTTCCTCATTCCTGTGTAGTCCCCTTTCTTGTAGTTTGGCTTCATTCGTCCTGGCCTTCCTGCTTCTCCCTCCACTTGTAGCTCTACTGTGTATTCGAAGCTTAAAACCACATGGTCACTGGCCCCAAGGGGTCTTTCATATGTGATGTCCTCGATATCTGCACTACTGAAGGTGAATACTAAGTCCAGCCTTGCTGGTTCATCCTCTCCTCTCTCTCTTGTAGTGTCCCTTACGTGTTGGTACATGAAGTTCTCCAGTACCACCTCCATCATCTTAGCCCTCCATGTATCTTGGCCCCCATGTGGGTCCAAGTTCTCCCACTCGATCTCCTTGTGGTTAAAGTCACCCATGATCAGGAGCTTTGCCCTGCATGCATGAGCTCTTCTGGCCACTCTAGCCAGTGTGTCAACCATCGCTCTATTGCTCTCGTCGTACTCTTGCCTTGGCCTCCTGCTGTTCTGTGGTGGGTTATACATCACTGCTATTACCACCTTGGGACCTCCAGAGTGAAGTGTTCCCACTATGTAATCACTTTCTTCTCTGCTATCTCCTCTCTCCAGCTCATCAAAATTCCAGCGATTTTTGATCAGCAACGCCACTCCTCCACCCCCCCTGTTCCCTCTGTCTTTCCTCAGGATTTGGTATCCTGTTGGAAAGATGGCATCTGTTATCATACCTGTAAGCTTGGTTTCTGTGAGAGCTATGATGTCCGGTGATGCTTCTTTGACTCTTTCCTGCCACTCCTCCCACTTATTTGTTATTCCATCAGCGTTTGTGTACCATGCCTTCAGTTTCCTTTCCAACACTGTGGTTTGGGGGGCCTGTGAGGGTGGGAGACCTGGTGGCATACTGTGGGATTCTATAGCTCGGTGTTGGGTGGAGGCTGTGGGTATGGATTGTAGTGTGTGTTGGGATGGTGTGATAGGTTGTATGGTTCTGAGAGTAGTTGTGTGTGTGCTTGCCCTTGCTGTTCTGTCCTGCTCTGACTGACCTCTGCTGGTTCCCTCCTTGTCTCTTTTCCTAGCTCCTTTCGCTTTTTTTCCTCTCCTTCAGCTGCTGTCGTTCTGATTTTGTTCTGTCTCTGTCTAGGAACACCCTCTTGTACTCTTCCGAGTATTTCAATCGTGGTTTCTCTTGGAGGATCCTGTTCTGCACTATTTCCGTCCTGAGAATCAGTTTGATTGGTCGTTTTCTCCCCTTCGAGTACCCCCCTATTCTCTGAAAATTTACAATCTCGTCCATCTCTTCACCTATTTCTGTGATGATTTTCTCAATCTCCTTTCTTTCTTCCTGCTTCCTTTCAGTGTGTGTCCTTTCCTCTCTCTCCTGAAGCCCATGGATAAACACTGATTTTGCCCTTTCTTCCTCCCATTGCCTCACCCTCTGTGACTCTGGATCCTGCCTGTATGTGGTCAGTTTCTCCCTTGATTTTTCCAGTGGCTCTTGATAGCCTTGTTGTGCCTCAGCATTCGACCTATCACCCTCTCCATCTGCAACCAGCTGATCTTCCCTTTCACTCCTTGGTCCTCCTTGGCAGATTGATGTGACCTTAGCATAATTCATAATTCCTTCCTTCCTGTTCGGCCTCGCAGCTTCATATGCTGTGTCTTCTCTGGTCACTGCCCCTGTAACTCGCTTCAGCCTATTTATCTCAACTTCTAGGACCCTTATCTTGGCTACTGCAGTTTCGACTTGTGCCTCCCAATTCTTTGTCTCCTTCTCCAACCTCCTTTCCAATTTCACAGAGAGCTCTTTCTCCATTTTTTCAGAAAGCTCTCCTAATTTTCTCTCCCACTCTTGTTCCATCCTTTTCCACTGCTCCTCCATCCACTCCTCCCTACCCGAACCATTCTCATCTGGTCCTTGGTTCCTGCGAGTCCCCACCTTGTTTTTTTTTTTTTTTTTTTTTTTTTTTTTTTTTTTTTTTTTTTTTTTTTTTTTTTTGTTTTTTTTTTTGTGAGAGAAGAGAGAAG
>NC_091363.1:18643233-18645733 GCF_038502225.1 Cherax quadricarinatus | reverse complement strand
TTATCGTCTCAGAGCAGAGCAAATTAATCCACAGAGGAAATCATACAAAACTCTAAATTAGCTGCAAACGCTGAGGATTATTAAAACCTTGAGGATTATTAAGTCCTGAGGATTATTATACCCTGAGGATTATTGGAATCAGATGAGAATATAAAGAGAATATAAAATATACTTAATATTTTTTAAACAAGAGCAATACTGCTACTATCTAAGTGGTTAATAATAACGGAAGAAACAATTAGAACAAATAATATAAAGAGCTTAATGCACTTTATTTATTTCTATTTAATATATAATGTTTTTTTGTTTAATTGAAAGCTCTCAAAATTTAAAAAAAAAAATCTCTTCCACAGCCACCACAGCCATAGCCCTATTACAGATGTAGTATAGGAGGAGTTCTCTTCCTGGGAAAATGTTGGCCTCCTGAAAACAGATGGTGGTGTCTCTGGCGTGACTGTCGAAGACTGTAGTGCAGTTCTAGGATCTCCACAAACTGGGAATACATCCACCACGAACTGTATTCACCCAAAAGCAAAATGGTGCAAATTGAATGCTTAGGGCATTTGTAAGCATGGAATATCGGGGGAAACAAATGGGACATGCAACTTTGGGCATCTCAAAAAATGCCTCGACGTCCTGTCTAAAGGAGTGTGTAGCCCTACCTCTTGTAAATTCTTCCACCCTGAGATGTGCCACTCTTTAGTCCTGATAAAACAATGTTGTAACACCAAGTACCCCGCATACTACTTAAAAGGGACCAGGAGGTACACACCCCGAAAAAAAATCATAGTAGTTTCGACAATTCCACTCCAAGTGATTTTTTAGTGGTAGGAGACGAAAAAAGAAAAGGGGAAGAAATAAACAAAAGAGTTCGCCACCTAGGAGCCTTATTGTACTGGAGGCACAGCCAGTGGCCCATCCAGACTCACAACTTCTGATGCCTACAACAAAATCACTCCAACAAACATGCAACACGACCTCATTTATATTTGCTAATATACAGTTGGTGCATGGATTAACCATGCACCAACAACAAAATACCTTTCATAAGTGTACTTCTAGAGGAGTTAAATGCAATGTTTGCAACCTTCACAGAGACCCACGCAAAAGATTACTTCGACAATGAAATATGGATAACTGGGTACAATTTTTTCTGATGGGACAGAAAGAACAGGCAACAAAGGGAGGTTGCCTTGTATGTCGAAGAGTCGCCCATTTGCACGGAGATACTGAACACCATAAATGATGTAGTTGAAGTTCTAACAATACAAATCGAGAACCAAAACTTAGTTATTGTGCTTGAATATAAGCCACCAGATGCAACTTTCCCAACAGTTCAAGGAACAGCTATCGAGAATTGACTATTGTCTGGAAAACCTTCCAGCCCCATCCCTAAACATCTTGCTGCTTGTTGACTTCAGTCTAAGACATACAAAATGGAAGAATATAACAAATATGTTGTAGAAGAAATAATCCCCGGAGGCATCTGAGATGAAAAGTCACACACACATCAGCTGCTGAATTTCTGCAATAAACACACCCTAAGTCAGCAGATAGTGGAGCCAACAACACTGGAGAACACACCTTATTTTCACAGATATTGAGGACTTGGTAAGAAACATAACAATATTAAAAAAATTATTTTGATCACAATCTAATAGAAGTCCAGACTTACATGCACAGGAGTCCTGATCAGCAAAATGCATACAGCTATAAGAGTACCTTCAAATTCAACTTCAACAGCAAGAACATCAAGCGGGACAAGGTAAACCATGTCCTAAATGAAACATGTTGGGAAGATATCCTAAATAACATAGACCCTAACCAGTGCCTTGAAAAGATAAATTTTCTGGTAGCTGAAGTATGTTTAAGGTATATTCCCTTAAGAAAAAAGAAGACAAGTAAACTGGAGAGAGAGAGAGAGAGAGAGACTCTCCCTCTACAGGAGAAGGCGAAAAGTCACTGAGCTCGTCAAGAATGCTAGATTGTCTGAAACACGGAAGGAAGGGCTAACTGGGAAAGTGGAAAATATTGAGCCAAAGTTAAAAGACTCTGACAGAAGCCAGGAGAGACAAGCGATTAGTTAAATTGGAAGAAATTCGAAATATTTTTTTCATATGCTAAAAACAAGGCAATAACCACATCTATTATAGGGTCCATGCTCAGACAAGATGGATCCTACACAGTTGATAAGGAAATGAGTGAGATACTGAAATCTCAATATGACTCTGTGTTCAGTGAGCCACTAATAAGTCTAAAGATAGGCAATACAAATAATTTTTTTTCGTGAATGATCTTCAAAACCCTGTCAATGTATGCCACATTTCTGATATAACCCTAACTCCACTAGACTTTGAGAAAGCCATTGACAAAACGCCCAAGCAGTCAGCCTCAGGCTCAGATTCGTGGAACTCTGTGTTCATTTAGAACTGCAAGAAATCCCTCTCACGGGCTCTAAGTATGAGATTCCAGTCACTTAAAACAACGGATATAGCCCCAC
>NC_091363.1:18620733-18638233 GCF_038502225.1 Cherax quadricarinatus | reverse complement strand
ATACATAGCTTTAAGCAGAGGTACGATAAAGCTCACGGCTCAGGGAGAGTGACCTAGTAGCGATCAGTGAAGAGGCGGGGCCAGGAGCTCGGACTCGACCCCCGCAACCTCAACTAGGTGAGTACAACTAGGTGAGTACACACACACACACACACACACATACACACATACACACACATATTCACAAACACACACAAACACACACACACCCAAACATACACACACACAAACACACACACACACACACACACACACACACACACACACACACACACACACACACATACACACACACACACACACACACACGCATACACACACACACACATACACACAAGAGAAACCACGATTGAAATACTCGGAAGAGTACAAGAGGGTGTTCCTAGACAGAGACAGAACAAAATCAGAACGACAGCAGCTGAGGGAGAGGACAAAAAAGCGAAAGGAGCTAGGAAAAGAGACAAGGATGGAACCAGCAGAGGTCAGTCAGAGCAGAACAGAACAGCAAGGGCAAGCACACGCACAACTATTCTCAGAACCATACAACCTATTACACCATCCCAACACACACTACAATCCATACCCACAGCCTCCACCCAACACTGAGCTATAGAATCCCACAGTATGCCACCAGGTCTCCCACCCTCACAGGCCCCCCAAACCACAGTGTTGGAAAGGAAACTGAAGGTATGGTACACAAACGCTGATGGAATAACAAATAAGTGGGAGGAGTGGCATGAAAGAGTCAAAGAAGCATCACCGGACATCATAGCTCTCACAGAAACCAAGCTTACAGGTATGATAACAGATGCCATCTTTCCAACGGGATACCAAATCCTGAGGAAAGACAGAGGGAACAGGGGGGGTGGAGGAGTGGCGTTGCTGATCAAAAATCGCTGGAATTTTGATGAGCTGGAGAGAGGAGACAGCAGAGAAGAAAGTGATTACATAGCGGGAACACTTCACTCTAGAGGTCCCAAGGTGGTAATAGCAGTGATGTATAACCCACCACAGAACAGCAGGAGGCCAAGGCAAGAGTACGACGAGAGCAATAGAGCGATGGTTGACACACTGGCTAGAGTGGCCAGAAGAGCTCATGCATGCAGGGCAAAGCTCCTGATCATGGGTGACTTTAACCACAAGGAGATCGATTAGGAGAACTTGGACCCACATGGGGGCCAAGATACATGGAGGGCTAAGATGATGGAGGTGGTACTGGAAATTTCATGTGCCAACACGTAAGGGACACTACAAGAGAGAGAGGAGAGGATGAACCAGCAAGGCTGGACTTAGTATTCACCTTGAGTAGTGCAGATATCGAGGACATCACATATGAAAGACCCCTTGGGGCCAGTGACCATGTGGTTTTAAGCTTCGAATACACAGTAGAGCTACAAGTGGAGGGAGAAGCAGGAAGGCCAGGACGAATGAAGCCAAACTACAAGAAAGGGGACTACACAGGAATGAGGAACTTCCTGAACGGGGTTCAGTGGGACAGATAACTGGCAGGGAAGCCAGTTAATGAGATGATGGAATATGTAGCAACAAAATGCAAGGAGGCTGAGGAGAGGTTTGTACCCAGGGGTAACAGGAATAATGAAAAAGCCAGGATGAGCCCATGGTTTACCCAAAGGTGCAGGGAGGCAAAAACCAAGTGTGCTAGGGAATGGAAGAAATATAGAAGGCAAAGGACCCAGGAGAATAAGGAGAACAGTCGTAGAGCCAGAAACGAATATGCACAGATAAGAAGGGAGGCCCAAAGACAATATGAAAATGACATAGCAGCGAAAGCCAAATCTGACCCGAAACTGTTGTACAGCCACATCAGGAGGAAAACAACAGTCAAGGACCAGGTAATCAGGCTAAGGAAGGAAGGAAGGAGGAGAGACAACAAGAAATGACCGTGAAGTATGTGAAGAACTCAACAAGAGATTCAAAGAAGTGTTCACAGAGGAGACAGAAGGGACTCCAGAAAGACGGAGAGGTGGGGCACACCACCATGTGCTGGACACAATGCACACAACCGAGGAAGAAGTGAAGAGGCTTCTGAGTGAGCTAGATACCTCAAAGGCAATGGGGCCAGATTACATCTCCCCATGGGTATTGAGAGAGGGAGCAGAGGCGCTATGTGTACCCCTAACAACAATATTCAATACATCTATCGAAACAGGGAGATTGCCTGAGGCATGGAAGACAGCAAATGTAGTCCCAATCTTTAAAAAAGGAGACAGACATGAAGCATTAAACTACAGACCAGTGTCACTGACATGTATAGTATGCAAAATCATGGAGAAGATTATCAGGAGAAGAGTGGTAGAACACCTAGAAAGGAACGATCTCATCAACAGCAGCCAACATGGTTTCAGGGACTGGAAATCCTGTGTCACAAACCTACTGGAGTTCTATGACATGGTGACAGCAGTAAGACAAGAGAGAGAGGGGTGGGTGGATTGCATTTTCTTGGACTGCAAGAAGGCGTTTGACACAGTTCCACACAAGAGATTGGTGCAAAAACTGGAGGACCAAGCAGGGATAACAGGGAAGGCACTACAATATATCAGGGAATACTTGTCAGGAAGACAGCAGCGAGTCATGGTACGTGGCGAGGTGTCAGAGTGGGCACCTGTGACCAGCGGGGTCCCGCAGGGGTCAGTCCTAGGACCAGTGTTGTTTCTGGTATTTCTGAACGACATGACGGAAGGAATAGACTCTGAGGTGTCCCTGTTTGCAGATGACGTGAAGTTGATGAGAAGAATTCACTCGATCGAAGACCAGGCAGAACTACAAAGGGATCTGGACAGGCTGCAGACCTGGTCCAGCAATTGGCTTCTGGAGTTCCATCCCACCAAGTGCAAAGTCATGAAGATTGGGGAAGGGCAAAGAAGACCGCAGACGGAGTACAGTCTAGGGGGCCAGAGACTGCAAACCTCACTCAAGGGAAAAGATCTTGGGGTGAGTATAACACCAGGCACATCTCCTGAAGCGCACATCAACCAAATAACTGCTGCAGCATATGGGCGCCTAGCAAACCTCAGAACAGCATTTCGACATCTTAATAAGGAATCATTCAGGACCCTGTACACCGTGTACGTTAGGCCCATATTGGAGTATGCGGCACCAGTTTGGAACCCACACCTAGCCAAGCACGTAAAGAAACTAGAGAAAGTGCAAAGGTTTGCAACAAGACTAGTCCCAGAGCTAAGAGGTATGTCCTACGAGGAGAGGTTAAGGGAAATCAACCTGACGACACTGGAGGGCAGGAGAGATAGGGGGGACATAATAACGACATACAAAATACTGAGAGGAATTGACAAGGTGGACAAAGACAGGATGTTCCAGAGATTGGACACAGTAACAAGAGGACACAGTTGGAAGCTGAAGACACAGATGAATCACAGGGATGTTAGGAAGTATTTCTTCAGCCACAGAGTAGTCAGTAAGTGGAATAGTTTGGGAGGCGATGTAGTGGAGGCAGGATCCATACATAGCTTTAAGCAGAGGTATGATAAAGCTCACGGCTCAGGGAGAGTGACCTAGTAGCGATCAGTGAAGAGGCGGGGCCAGGAGCTCGGACTCGACCCCCGCAACCTCAACTAGGTGAGTACAACTAGGTGAGTACACACACACACACACACACACACACACACACACACACACACACACATACACACACACACACACACACACACACACACACGCACACACACACACACACACACACACACACACACGCACACACACACACACACACACACATACACGCACACACATACTAGGTCGCTTCTGTTAGCGACCAGTGAAGAGGCGGGGCCAGGAGCTGTGACTCGGCCCCAGCAACCACAACTAGGTGAGGACATATATATGTCTTGCCGAATAGGTAAAACTCGCGATTTTGGCTTTAATAGCAACGATCTTCTTGCTGAATAAGGGAAGCGAAAAATTTTTGAATGCAGTAATTTCGCAAAAATGATTCTGAACCCAACTAGAAAAACATTTAGTTTCGTTTGTTTATTAATAAATTATTGTAAACTTATCTAAAATATATTTACTTGGATTAGGCTAAATTATATTGTGCTTCTTATAATAAGGTTAGGTGAGTTTTCTAAGGTTCTTTTGGTAAAAAATTATTAATTTTTACCTTAATATAAATGAAAAAAAAACTGAACGTATAAGAAACTGCTTAAGTTTAAATGAGCTTTTGCTAATTAACCAATTTTATATCTTTATATATATATACAATGGTCTAAGGCGTCATGAGTTTTCGCTCACCATGAAGCAGGCCAGAGCAGCATGGGTTCGACTCCTTGGCTAGTGCAGTGTTGTTATTGATTCCCACCAAGGCAGAGTGGCCCGAAAAATAAAAACTTTCAGCATCATTCACTCCATCACTGTCTTGCCAGAAGGGTGCTTTACACTACAGTTTTTAAACTGCAACATTAACACCCCTCCTTCAGAGTGCAGGCACTGTACTTCCCATCTCCAGGACTCAAGTCCGGTCTGCCGGTTTCCCTGAATACCTTCATAAATGTTACTTTGCTCGCACTCCAACAGCACGTCAAGTATTAAAAACCATTTGTCTCCATTCACTCCTATCAAACACGCTCACGCATGCCTGCTGGAAGTCAAAGCCCCTCGCACACAAAAGTTCCTTTACTCCCTCCCTCCAACCTTTCCTAGGCCGACCCCTACCCCGCATTCCTTCCACTACAGATTGATACACTCTTGAAGTCATTCTGTTTCTCTCCATTCTCTCTACATGTCCGAACCACCTCAACAACCCTTCCTCAGCTCTCTGGACAACAGTATTGGTAATCCCGCACCTCCTCCTAACTTCTAAACTACGAATTCTCTGCATTATATTCACACCACACATTGCCCTCAGACATGACATCTCCACTGCCTCCAGCCTTCTCCTCACTGCAACATTCATCACCCACGCTTCACTCCCATATAAGAGCATTGGTAAAACTATACTCTCATACATTCCCCTCTTTACCTCCAAGGACAAAGTTCTTTGTCTCCACAGACTCCTAAGTGCACCGCTCACCCTTTTCCCCTCATCAGTTCTATGATTCACCTCATCTTTCATAGACCCATCTGGTGACACGTCCACTCCCAAATATCTGAATACGTTCACCACCTCCATACTCTCTCCCTCCAATCTGATATCCAATCTTTCATCACTTAATCTTTTTGTTGTCCTCATAACCTTACTCTTTCCTGTATTCACTTTTAATTTTCTTCTTTTGCATACCCTACCAAATTCATCCACAAATCTCTGCAACTTCTTTTCAGAATCTCCCAAGAGCACAGTGTCATCAGGAAAGAGCAACTGTGACAAATCCCACTTTATGTGTGATTCTTTATATTTTAACCCCACGCCTCTTGCCAAGACCCTCATATTTACTTCTCTTACAACCCCATCTATAAATATATTAAACAACCACGGTGACATCACACATCCTTGTCTAAGGCTACTTTTACTGGAAAATAATCTCCCTCTTTCCTACATACTCTAATTGAGTCTCACTATCCTCGTAAAAACTCTTCACTGCTTTCAGTAACCTACCTCCTACACCAAACACTTGCAACATCTGCCACATTGCCCCCCTGTTCACCCTGTCATCCGCCTTTTCCAAATCCATGAATGCCACAAAAACCTCTTTAGCCTTATCTAAATACTGTTCACTTATATGTTTCACTGGAAACACCTGGTCCACACACCCTCTACCTTTCCTAAAGCATCCTTGTTCATCTGCTTTCCTATTCTCCGTCTTACTCTTAATTCTTTCAATAATAACTCTACCATACACTTTACCAGGTTTACTTAACAGACTTATCCCCCTATAATTTTTGCACTCTCTTTGGGTCCCCTTTGCCTTTATACAAAGGAACTATGCATGCTCTCTGTCAATCCCTAAGTACCCTCTTCCACACATTTATTAAATAATTGCACCAACCACTCCAAAACTATATCTCCACCTGCTTTTAACATTTCTGTCTTTATCCCATCAATCCCGGCTGCCTTACCCCCTTTCATTTTACCTACTGCCTCACGAACTTCCCCCACACTCACAACTGGCTCTTCTTCACTCCTACAAGATATTATTCCTCCTTGCCCTATACACGAAATCACAGCATCCCTATCATCTTCCTCCTTGCCATATACACGAAATCACAGCATCCCTATCTTCAACAACATTTAACAATTCCTCAAAATATTCCCTCCATCTTCCCAATACCTCTAACTCTCCATTTAATAACTCTCCTCTCCTATTTTTAACTGACAAATCCATTTGTTCTCTAGGCTTCCTTAACTTGTCAATCTCACTCCAAAACTTTTTCTTATTTTCAACCAAATTTGTTGATAACATCTCACACACTCTCTCATTTGCCCTCTTTTTACATTGCTTCATCACTCTCTTAACCTCTCTCTTTTTCTCCATATACTCTTCCCTCCTTGCATCACTTCTACTTTGTAAAAACGTCTCATATGCTAACTTTTTCTCCCTTACTACTCTCTTTACATCATCATTCCACCAATCGCTCATCTTCCCTCCCGCACCCACTTTCCTGTAACCACAAACTTCTGCTGAACACTCTAACACTACATTTTTAAACCTACCCTATACCTCTTCGACCCCATTGCTTATGCTCTCATTAGCCCATCTATCCTCCAATAGCTGTTTATATCTTACCCTAACTGCCTCCTCTTTTAGTTTATAAACCTTCACCTCCCTCTTCCCTGATGCTTCTATTCTCCTTGTATCCCATCTACCTTTTACTCTCAGTGTAGCTACAACTAAAAAGTGATCTGATATATCTGTGGCCCCTCCATAAACATGTACATCCTGAAGTCTACTCAACAGTCTTTTATCTACCAATACATAATCCAACAAACTACTGTCATTTCGCCCTACATTATACCTTGTATACTTATTTATCCTCTTTTTCTTAAAATATGTATTACCTATAACTAAACCCTTTTCTATCAAAGGGCTCCCATTATCATTTACACCTGGCACACCAAACTTACCTACCACACCCTCTCTAAAAGTTTCTCCTACTTTAGCATTCAGATCCCCTACCACAATTACTCTCTCATTTAGTTCAAAGATTCCTATACATTCACTTAACATCTCCCAAAATCTCTCTGTCTCCTCTACATTCCTCTCTTCTCCAGGTGCATACACTCTTATTATGACCCACTTTTCGCATCCAACCTTTACTTTAATCCACATAATTCTTGAATTTACACAGTCATATTCTCTTTTCTCCTTCCATAACTGATCCTTCAACATTACTGCTACCCCTTCGTTAGCTCTAACTCTCTTTGATACTCCAGATTTAATCCCATTTACTTTCCCCCACCGAAACTCCCCTACCCCCTTCAGCTTTTTCGCTTAGGGCCAGTACATCCAACTTCTTTTCATTCATAACATCAGCAATCATCTGTTTCTTGTCATCCGCACTACATCCACGCACATTCAAGCATCCCAGTTTTATAAAGTCTATCTTCTTCTCTTTTTTGTAAATGTCTACAGGAGAAGGGGTTTCTAGCCCATCGCTCCCGGCGTTTTAGTCGCCTCATACGACACGCATGGCTTACGGAGGAAAGATTCTTTTCCACTTCCACATGGACAATAGAAGAAACAAAGAACAAGAGCTATTTAGAAAAAAGAGAAAAACCTTGATGTCTATATATATATATATATATATATATATATATATATATATATATATATATATATATATATATATATATATATATATATATATATATATATATATATATATATATATATATATATATATATATATATATATATATATATATATATATATATATATATATATATATATATATATACATATATGTATATATACATACATCTAGGTTTTTCTCTTTTTTCTAAATAGCTCTATATATATATATATATATATATATATATATATATATATATATATATATATATATATATATATATATATATATATATATATATATATATATATATATATATGCAAAACAACCACTCTGAAAGAATAGAGAAATTCCAAGCGCTTTCGTGACTACTCACATTATCAAGGAATTATGAAAGTAAAGCATCCAAGGAAGCTATATAAGGGGTCTGGCCAACACCTCACTATCAGATCCCACAACGGTTAAACACCTGACGCACGCCGGCCCAACTGGACAGGTCCTTTGCACAACTCACCAACAAACTATTCTACCCAAGAAAATTTAAAAATTATTATTTGTTCAGTGTATTATTAAATTCTTCCCAAATTCTATTAATTATAAATGGATCTAATTTACATAAACCAAAGGAAATATTCATATTATTGTCAAAACTGCTTTTTATGAAACAAGATTCAATTATATTCCTGTCGACCATGGACTTGCTTGATACTAATTTCTCAACTTTTTGAAAATCAATTGGATGGTTAAAATCTCTTACATGAATAAATAGAGCATTGGAATCTTGTCCAGTTCTAATGCTATATTTATGTTGTTTTAATCTTAGTTCGAGATTTTTACCAGTTTGACCGTAATAAACTTTATCGCAAATTTTACAAGGAATCTTATAGACACATCCATCAGCATTTTGGGGGGAATTCTTTATCAAAAGTTTTTTTACTGTATCAAGATTTTTGAATACAACTTTAATATTAAAAGTCTTAAGAAGAGAAGGCATATCAACCAAGTTTTCATGGTAAGGGAGAACCAACATATTTTCAGTTGAATAAGGCTGGTTGTCCCTTTTTGGATTGTAAAAAGTATTTCTAGCAACTTTAAAAGATTTATCAATTACATTTCTTGGGTATTTTAAATCATTACCTATTTCATAAATTTTGGATATTTCCTCATCTATGAACTCAGGACTACAAATTCGTAAAGCTCTCAAAAACATTGATGAGAAAACAGACAGTTTGACTCTATCTTGATGCGAGGAATAATAGTGGACATAGGAACAGTTATTTGTAGGTTTTCTGTAAATTTTAAATTTGAATTCATTATTACCCTAATAATTAAAACATCTAGAAAAGGCAATGAGTTATTTTCTTCAAACTCAACAGTAAAGTCTATAGAATGGGCTAAGTTATTTAATTTTCCAAGGAAATGGTGTATATCTACATAATGTGAGTAGTCACGAAAGCGCTTGGAATTTCTCTATTCTTTCAGAGTGGTTGTTTTGCATATTCTGAAATCACCTGTTTACTGTGATCTTATTGCATATATATATATATATATTATATATATATATATTATATATATATATATTATATATATATATATATAATATATATATATATATATATGCGAGGGGCTTGGACTTCCAGCAGGCATGCGTGAGCGTGTTTGATAGGAGTGAATGGAGACAAATGGTTTTTAATACTTGACGTGCTGTTGGAGTGTGAGCAAAGTAACATTTATGAAGGGATTCAGGGAAACCGGCAGGCCGGACTTGAGTCCTGGAGATGGGAAGTACAGTGCCTGCACTCTGAAGGAGGGGTGTTAATGTTGCAGTTTAAAAACTGTAGTGTAAAGCACCCTTCTGGCAAGACAGTGATGGAGTGAATGATGGTGAAAGTTTTTCTTTTTCGGGCCACCCTGCCTTGGTGGGAATCGGCCAGTGTGATAATAAATAAAATATATATATATATATATATATATATATATATATATATATATATATATATATATATATATATATATATATATATATATATATATGTTATGAATGAAAAGAAGTTGGGTGTCCTGGCTCTAAGCGAAACAAAGCTGAAGGGGGTAGGAGAGTTTCAGTGGGGGGAAATATATGGGATTAAATCTGGAGTATCTGAGAGAGTTAGAGCAAAGGAAGGGGTAGCAGTAATGTTAAATGATCAGTTATGGAAGGAGAAAAGAGAATATGAATGTGTAAATTCGAGAATTATGTGGATTAAAGTAAAGGTTGGATGCGAGAAGTGGGTCATAATAAGCGTGTATGCACGTGGAGAAGAGAGGAATGCAGAGGAGAGAGAGAGATTTTGGGAGATGTTAAGTGAATGTATAGGAGCCTTTGAACCAAGTGAGAGAGTAATTGTGGTAGGGGACCTGAATGCTAAAGTAGGAGAAACTTTTAGAGAGGGTGTGGTAGGTAAGTTTGGGGTGCCAGGTGTAAATGATAATGGGAGCCCTTTGATTGAACTTTGTATAGAAAGGGGTTTAGTTATAGGTAATACATATTTTAAGAAAAAGAGGATAAATAAGTATACACGATATGATGTAGGGCGAAATGACAGTAGTTTGTTGGATTATGTATTGGTAGATAAAAGACTGTTGAGTAGACTTCAGGATGTACATGTTTATATAGGGGCCACAGATATATCAGATCACTTTCTAGTTGTAGCTACACTGAGAGTAAAAGGTA
This sequence comes from Cherax quadricarinatus, assembly GCF_038502225.1. NCBI lineage: Eukaryota > Metazoa > Arthropoda > Malacostraca > Decapoda > Parastacidae > Cherax > Cherax quadricarinatus. The sequence continues at coordinate 18,627,815 of NC_091363.1, read as the reverse complement.
GATGGGATACAAGGAGAATAGAAGCATCAGGGAAGGGAGAGGTGAAGGTTTATAAACTAAAAGAGGAGGCAGTTAGGGTAAGATATAAACAGCTATTGGAGGATAGATGGGCTAATGAGAGCATAGGCAATGGGGTCGAAGAGGAATGGGGTAGGTTTAAAAATGTAGTGTTAGAGTGTTCAGCAGAAGTTTGTGGTTACAGGAAAGTGGGTGCAGGAGGAAAGAGGAGCGATTGGTGGAATGATGATGTAAAGAGAGTAGTAAGGGAGAAAAAGTTAGCATATGAGAAGTTTTTACAAAGTAGAAGTGATGCAAGGAGGGAAGAGTATATGGAGAAAAAGAGAGAGGTTAAGAGAGTGGTGAAGCAATGTAAAAAGAGAGCAAATGAGAGAGTGGGTGAGCTGTTATCAACAAATTTTGTTGAAAATAAGAAAAAGTTTTGGAGTGAGATTAACAAGTTAAGGAAGCCTAGAGAACAAATGGATTTGTCAGTTAAAAATAGGAGAGGAGAGTTATTAAATGGAGAGTTAGAGGTATTGGGAAGATGGAGGGAATATTTTGAGGAATTGTTAAATGTTGATGAAGATAGGGAAGCTGTGATTTCGTGTATAGGGCAAGGAGGAATAACATCTTGTAGGAGTGAGGAAGAGCCAGTTGTGAGTGTGGGGGAAGTTCGTGAGGCAGTAGGTAAAATGAAAGGGGGTAAGGCAGCCGGGATTGATGGGATAAAGATAGAAATGTTAAAAGCAGGTGGGGATATAGTTTTGGAGTGGTTGGTGCAATTATTTAATAAATGTATGGAAGAGGGTAAGGTACCTAGGGATTGGCAGAGAGCATGCATAGTTCCTTTGTATAAAGGCAAAGGGGATAAAAGAGAGTGCAAAAATTATAGGGGGATAAGTCTGTTGAGTGTACCTGGTAAAGTGTATGGTAGAGTTATAATTGAAAGAATTAAGAGTAAGACGGAGAATAGGATAGCAGATGAACAAGGAGGCTTTAGGAAAGGTAGGGGGTGTGTGGACCAGGTGTTTTCAGTGAAACATATAAGTGAACAGTATTTAGATAAGGCTAAAGAGGTCTTTGTGGCATTTATGGATTTGGAAAAGGCGTATGACAGGGTGGATAGGGGGGCAATGTGGCAGATGTTGCAAGTGTATGGTGTAGGAGGTAGGTTACTGAAAGCAGTGAAGAGTTTTTACGAGGATAGTGAGGCTCAAGTTAGAGTATGTAGAAAAGAGGGAAATTTTTTCCCAGTAAAAGTAGGCCTTAGACAAGGATGTGTGATGTCACCGTGGTTGTTTAATATATTTATAGATGGGGTTGTAAGAGAAGTAAATGCGAGGGTCTTGGCAAGAGGCGTGGAGTTAAAAGATAAAGAATCACACACAGGGTGGGAGTTGTCACAGCTGCTCTTTGCTGATGACACTGTGCTCTTGGGAGATTCTGAAGAGAAGCTGCAGAGATTGGTGGATGAATTTGGTAGGGTGTGCAAAAGAAGAAAATTAAAGGTGAATATAGGAAAGAGTAAGGTTATGAGGATAACAAAAAGATTAGGTGATGAAAGATTGAATATCAGATTGGAGGGAGAGAGTATGGAGGAGGTGAACGTATTCAGATATTTGGGAGTGGACGTGTCAGCGGATGGGTCTATGAAAGATGAGGTGAATCATAGAATTGATGAGGGAAAAAGAGTGAGTGGTGCACTTAGGAGTCTGTCTAGACAGAGAACTTTGTCCTTGGAGGCAAAGAGGGGAATGTATGAGAGTATAGTTTTACCAACGCTCTTATATGGGTGTGAAGCATGGGTGATGAATGTTGCAGCGAGGAGAAGGCTGGAGGCAGTGGAGATGTCATGTCTGAGGGCAATGTGTGGTGTGAATATAATGCAGAGAATTCGTAATTTGGAAGTTAGGAGGAGGTGCGGGATTACCAAAACTGTTGTCCAGAGGGCTGAGGAAGGGTTGTTGAGGTGGTTCGGACATGTAGAGAGAATGGAGCGAAACAGAATAACTTCAAGAGTGTATCAGTCTGTAGTGGAAGGAAGGCGGGGTAGGGGTCGGCCTAGGAAGGGTTGGAGGGAGGGGGTAAAGGAGGTTTTGTGTGCGAGGGGCTTGGACTTCCAGCAGGCATGCGTGAGCGTGTTTGATAGGAGTGAATGGAGACAAATGGTTTTTAATACTTGACGTGCTGTTGGAGTGTGAGCAAAGTAACATTTATGAAGGGATTCAGGGAAACCGGCAGGCCGGACTTGAGTCCTGGAGATGGGAAGTACAGTGCCTGCACTCTGAAGGAGGAGTGTTAATGTTGCAGTTTAAAAACTGTAGTGTAAAGCACCCTTCTGGCAAGACAGTGATGGAGTGAATGATGGTGAAAGTTTTTCTTTTTCGGGCCACCCTGCCTTGGTGGGAATCGGCCAGTGTGATAATAATAATATATATATATGTATATATATATATATATATATATATATATATATATATATATATATATATATATATATATATATATATATATATATATATATATATATATATATATATATAAAAAATATAGGGAGGTATATATATATATATATATATATATATATATATATATATATATATATATATATATATATATATATATATATATATATGTCGTGCCAAATAGGCAGAACTTGCGATCTTGGCTTAAATAGCAACGCTCATCTTGCCATAGAGGACAAGTGAAAATTTGTGTATGCAATAATTTCGCCAATATAATTCTGAACCTAACGAAAAAAATATATTTCACTATGTTTGTTTAGTATTAAATTATTGTAAATAAATCTAAAATATATTTAGTTGGGTTGGGCTAAAATAAATTGCGCTTGTTATAATAAGGTTAGGTAAGTTTTCTAAGTTCCTTTTGGTACAAAATTATAAATTTTTACATTAACATTAATCAAAAAATATATTTTTAAACGTATAATAGAAAATTTTAGAAAGGACATAATTTTAAATGAGTTCTTGCTAATTGACCAGTTTTACATATTCAACACGACGTATATAATCAATGTAACTGTACAGGAACATCAATGGCTGGCAGCCTTAATGGCGGGGTAGTGATGGTGCAGAATGTTGTAAACTTCATGTATAACCTGGTTTAACGTTGAATTTCTGAAACTGTTGTTTCTTGAAGCAGTGGCCAAAAATTTCTGGAGAAATCTCTTGCTCATACACATACACATAGAAAGACACACACACACGCACGATATATAAAATACTGAGAGGAATTGACAAGGTGGATAGTGACAGAATCTTCCAGAGATGGAACACAGCAACAAGGGGTCACACTTGGAAGTTGAAGACACAAACGAATCACAGGGAAGAAATGAAGTATTTCTTTAATCACAGAGTAGTCAGGAAGTGGAATAGTTTGGGAAGCGATGTAGTAGAGGCAGGATCCATTCATAGCTTTAAGGAGGTATGATAAATCTCATGGTTCAGGGAGAGTGACCCAGTAGCGACCAGTGAAGAGGCGCTGCCAGAAGCTATGACTCGTCCCCTGCAACCACAGCTAGGTGAGTAACTAGGTGAGCACATACACACATACACACACACACACATGCGGAGTACGGTCTAGGAGTCGAAGGCTGCAAAACTCACTCAAGAAAGAGGATCTTGGAGTGAGCGTCACACCAAGCACATCTCCTGAGGCGCACATCAATCAAATAATCGCTGCAGCATATTGGCGCCTAGCAAACTTAAGAACAACCAACCCATATTGGAGTATTCAGCACCAATATGGAACCTACACCTGGTCAAACGCGTCAAGAAATTGGAGACAGTATAAAAAATTGTAAAATTACTAGTCTCAGAGATAAGAAGTCAGCCTCACGACACTATAAGACGAAAGGGATAGGAGGGACATGGCAGAGACATATAAAATACTGAGAGGAATTTGTCGAGGTGGAGAGTGCCAGATTATTTCTGAGATGGGACACAGGAAGAAATGAGTACAACTGAAAGTTAACAAATCAGATGAGTCATAGAGATGTTAGGAAGTATTTCTTCGGCCGTAGAGTTATCAGTAAGTGGAACAATCTGGAGAGTGAAGTACTGGAGGTAAGATCCATACATATCTTTAAGATGAGGTACGATAAGGCTCTTGGAGCAGGGAGAGAGTGGGCCTTGTAGCGACTAACGAAGGGGATGCGCCAGAGCTGTGACTCGACTCCTTCAACAACAAATAGGTGAGTACAAACACACATACACACACACATATATGCACACACACACACACACACACACACACACACACACACACACACACACACACACACACACACATACACACACACACACACACAAACACACACACACACACACACACACACACACACACACACACACACACACACACACACACACACACACACACACACACGTACACGCACACACAGAGGATAGTCAAAGCAGCAGAGGCTAGGATACAGAGTTTAGAAGAGGAACTGAAAAATCTGAAACAGCCTAAAGAACTAAAGAACATTTTGGGATTGACAACAGTCACAAATAAGGGGACTGTAAGGAAAGAAGGAGCAAAACTGCATGAAGAAGCTCTCTCAGAGGAGACTGTAGAAAATGAAAGAGCTAAGCTATATGTGGAGGCCCTAACAGACCACAGCATAGCCCAGGGAAAGCCGAGAAGGGAAAATGACAGGCCACTGAGCCCAAGTACATTAGCTAGTGAAACTGAAGAAAGGAAAGCTGCAATGGAGGAAATCAAATTGAATGAGGGGATACACAGGGATATGCAGTGGGAGAATGAAAGGGTGAGGTCAGTCTTTGTGTATGGGCCCCAGGAAGTTGAAGGGGAAACATATGAAGCAAGAAAACAAGGGGAAAAAAAAGCAATTGAAAACATCATGAAAGCAATAGGAGAAGACGACATGAGCCAGCTGGAAAATTTTCGGAGAATAGGGGGGTTTGTAAAAAAAAGAACCCGGCCAGTGAAAGTGACCTTCAAGGCAGAATCGACTCGGAACAGGATCCTGCAGGAGAAAGCACGATTAAGGGACATGCTGGCATACAGGAAGGTGTATCTCGACCGCGACAGAACACAAGAAGAAAGGCAGAAACTGAGAGAGATGGTGCAAAGGCGAAAGGAGGAAAGAGAGGGGATGGAGAAGACAGACAGGAGATCCCAGACACAGGGAGAAGATCAACTACAGCCTCCCTCACAACTTCCTATAGAAGCCTCCCAACCAGGTCAACCCCAGTGGAACCAAGCACTCTAAACCAAAACACCCATGCCACATCCAATGCCCCCACCCACTGCATTCCAAACTCCACCCCAACAGCAACCACCCATAGTTCCTTATCAGGTCTCCTACTTCCGCAATCCCAATACACCTCCCAGACCACAGTCTTAGAGAAGAAGTTGAAGGTGTGGTATGCAAATGCAGATGGAATAACAAATAAGTATGAAGAGTGGCACGAAAGAATCAAGGAGACATAACAGCACTCACAGAAACAAAACTCACCAGAATAATAACAGATTCAATCTTTCCATCCGGATATCAAATCCTAAGGAAAGACAGAGGGAGGAGAGGGGGAGGAGGAGTTGCACTGCTCATTAAAAACCAGTAAGGTTTTGAGAAAATGGAAGGAATGGATGGCACGGGCGAAAGGGACTACTAGTAGGAACAATGCAGTCTGAGGGACATAAGATGATAATTGCAGTAATGTACAACCCACCACAGAACTGCAGGAGGCCAAGAGAAGAATACGATGAGAGCAACAGAGCAATGATCGACACACTAGCCGAGGTGGCCAGGAGAGCACACATGGGGGGAGCAAAGTTACTAGTTATGGGTGATTTCAATCACAAGGAGATTGACTGGGAAAACCTGGAGCCCCATGGGGGCCCCGAAACATGGAGAGCCAAGATGATGGATGTGGTACTGGAAAACCTCATGCATCAACATGTTAGAGACACTACCAGAGAGAGAGGAGAGGATGAACCAGCAAGACTTGACCTTGTATTCACCTTGAGTAGTTCAGACATCGAGGATATCATGTATGAAAGGCCCCTGGGAGCTAGTGATCATGTGGTTCTGTGCTGCGACTACATAATTGAGCTCCAAGTGGAGAGAGTAGCAGGAATAGGGTTGGAAAAACCAAACTACAAAAGGGGGAACTACTCAGGCATGAGGAGCTTCCTTCAAGACATTCAGTGGGAGAGGGAACTGACAGGAAAACCAGTACAAGAAATGATGGACTATGTGGCAACAAAATGCAAGGCAGAGGAGAGGTTTGTTCTGAAGGGAAACAGAAATAATGGGAAGAACAGAACGAGTCCTTGGTTCACCCAAAGGTGTAGAGAGGCAAAAACTAGGTGTACTAGAGAATGGAAAAGGTACAGAAGACAGAGAACTCAGGAAAATAAAGAGATTAGCCGAAGAGTCAGAAACGAATATGCACAGATAAGAAGGGAGGCTCAGCGACAATACGAAAATGACATAGCATCGAAAGTCAAGACTGACCCGAAGCTGTTGTACAGCCACATCAGGAGGAAAACAACAGTCAAGGATCAGGTAATCAGACTGAGGAAGAGTGATGGGGAATTCACAAGAAGCGACCGAGAGGTATGTCAGGAGCTCAACACGAGATTTAAAGAAGTATTTACAGTGGAAACCAGTAGGACTCCAGGAAATCAGAACAGGGAGGTACACCAGCAAGTGCTGGATGAGGTACATATAACCAAGGAGGAGGTGAAGAAGCTGCTATGCAAACTTGACACCTCAAAGGCGGTGGGACCAGACAACATCTCTCCGTGGGTCCTTAAAGAGGGAGCAGAGATATTGTGTGTGCCATTAACAAAGATCTTCAACACATCATTTGAAACTGGGCAATTCCCTGAGGTATGGAAGATGGTAAATGTAGTCCCAATTTTTAAAAAGGGAGACAGATATGAGGCACTAAACTACAGACCTGTATCACTAACGTGTATATTATGCAAGGTCATGGAGAAGATCATCAGGAGGAGAGTGGTGGAGAACCTGGAAAGAAACAAGTGTATAATTAGCAACCATCACGGTTTCAGGGAAGGAAAATCCTGTG
>NC_091363.1:18590733-18615733 GCF_038502225.1 Cherax quadricarinatus | reverse complement strand
ATCACTACAGAATAAAATGGTTCAAATCACTACAGAATCAAATGGTTCAAATCACTACAGAATCAAATGGTTCAAATCACTACAGAATCAAATGGTTCAAATCACCGGGGAAGCAAATCCTATGGCCTCAGATCACTACACCTGGCCGTGATTTGAACCCGAGTCTTCTAGGTAGCCTTTTGGGAAGCTAACTGAACTCTTGATGCCTTGACCACTACGCCACCATGCCACAGAGATGTAAAGTGTCCAGTGAGAACACCACGAGCAGGACACATTCCAAAGAGTGGTAAACTCGGAGACTAATTTCATTCGTGTCCCGTCTGAATACCAGCTTCACGAGCAGTACACAAATCAATGCTTCCACGGAAACAAGTGGTTTTAAGCAAGCAACATACTGTAACAACCCGGAATTTGAATCCGAGTTACCTAGCCAGCCCACAGGAAAATTAGCTAAAGTCTCGACGCATTAGACCACAAGGACGTTAGTTGTCCATTAAGAACACTCTACATGTCTGTCTACAGATGCAGTGTTTCTTCTTCTACATCCGGAATCTCTGTTCCCTCTCTCGCAGTTGCTCCAGTTCCTTCCTGATTCTTTTCCGGTAGAGGTGCACCCGGTATTAGATTTCTGTGTCTCTTAACATTTTTTTTCTACAGGATCATGTCTCGTGCCATTGCTGCTGTGTGAGTCAACTTGACTGAGCATTTTTTACCCCCTCGATTCCTTTCCAAGCCTCTGAAAATTTATCACCTGAGACACTTCGTCCTCTCCACCAGTTAGGCCGAAGACATATTTAATCTCCTCTTGTGTGTGTGTACTCACCTAATTGTACTCACCTAATTGTGGTTGCAGGGGTCGAGACTCAGCTCCTGGCCCCGCCTCTTCAATGATCGCTACTGGGTCCTCTCTCTCTCTGCTTCCTGAGCTTTGTCATACCTCTTCTTAAAACTATATATGGTTCCTGCCTCCACTACTTCACTTGCTAGGCTATTCCACTTGCTGACAACTCTATGACTGAAGAAATACTTCCTAACGTCCCTGTGACTCGTCTGAGTCTTCAGCTTCCAGTTGTGTCCCCTTGTCCCTGTGTCCCCTCTCTGGAACATCCTGTCTCTGTCCACCTTGTCTATTCCCCGCAGTATCTTGTATGTCGTTATCATGTCTCCCCTGACCCTTCTGTCCTCCAGTGTCGTCAGTCCGATTTCCCTTAACCTTTCCTCGTACGACATTCCCTTGAGCTCTGGGACTAGCCTTGTTGCAAACCTTTGTACTTTCTCTAACTTCTTGACGTGCTTGACCAGGTGTGGGTTCCAGATTGGTGCTGCTTACTCCAGTATGGGCCTAACATACACAGTGTACAGTGTCTTGAACGATTCCTTATTAAGGTATCGGAACGCTATTCTCAGGTTTGCCAGGCGCCCGAATGCTGCAGCGGTTATTTGGTTGATGTGTGCCTCCGGTGATGTGCTCGGTGTTATGGTCACCCCAAGGTCTTTCTCCCTGAGTGAGGTCTGTAGTCTTTGTCCACCTAACCTATACTCTGTCTGCGGTCTTCTTTGCCCCTCCCCAATCTTCATGACTTTGCATTTGGCTGGATTGAATTCGAGAAGCCAGTTACTGGACCACATGTCCAGCCTGTCCAGGTCTCTTTGCAGTCCTGCCTCATCCTCGTCCGATTTAATTCTTCTCATCAACTTCACGTCATCTGCAAACAGGGACACTTCAGAGTCTATTCCTTCCATCATGTCGTTCACATATATCAAAAATAGCACTGGTCCTAGAACTGACCCCTGTGGGACCCCGCTCGTAACAGGCGCCCACTGTGATACCTCTTCACGTACCATGACTCGTTGCTGCCTCCCTGTCAGGTATTCCCTTATCCATTGCAGTGCCCTCCCTTTTACATGCGCCTGATCCTCCAGCTTCTGCACTAATCTCTTGTGGGGAACTGTGTCAAAGGCCTTCCTGCAATCTACCCACCCCTCTCTCTCGCGTCTTACTTCTGTTACCTTGTCATAAAACTCCAGGAGGTTTGTGATACAGGATTTGCCTTCCATGAACCCATGCTGGTTTTCATTTATAATCTTGTTCCTTTCCAGGTGTTCGACCACTCTCCTCCTGATAATCTTCTCCATGACTTTGCACACAATACATGTCAGAGACACAGGTCTGTAGTTTAGTGCCTCGTTTCTGTTTCCTTTCTTAAAATATGGGGACTACGTTAGCTGTCTTCCATTTCTCAGGTAGTTGCCCAGTTTCAAGGGATGTGTTGAAGATTGTGGTTAGAGGCATGCACAGCATCTCTGCTTCTTTTCTAAGGACCCATGGGGAGATGTGCGTTCCCATCGCCTTTGAGGTGTCAAGGTCACTTAAGAGCTTCTTCACCTCCTCCTCAGTTGTTCGTATGCCATCCAACACTTGTTGGTATATTCCCTCTTGATGTTCCCTTCTGTGCTGTCTTCCCAGAGCCCTTCCAGTATCTACTGTAAAAACTTCCTTAAATCTCCTGTTCAGCTCCTCACATACCTCCTGATCATTTCTTGTGAGTTCTCCACCTTCTGTTCTTAATCTGATCACATGGTCTTGACTGTTGTCTTCCTCCTGATGTGGCTATACAACAGTTTCGGGTCAGTCTTGATTCTCGATGCTATGTCATTTTCATACTGTCGCTGGGCCTCCCTCCTTACCTGTGCATACTCATCCCTGGCTCTGCGACTGATCTCCTTATTTTCGTGTGTTCTCTGTCTTCTGTACTTTTTCCATTCTCTATTGCACTTTGTTTTTGCCTCCTTACACCGTCGGGTAAACCAGGGGCTCGTGCTGGTCTTCCCGTTGTTTCTGTTGCCCTTGGGAATAAACTTTTCCACTGCCTCCTTGCATTTTGTTGTTACATATTCCATCATTTCATTTACTGGCTTTCCTGCCAGTTCTCTGTCCCACTGGAATTCCCGCAGGAAGTTCTTCAACCCTATGTAGTCCCTTCTTTTATAGTCAGGCTTTTCCTATTCAACTCCTGTTATTCTCTCCACTTGCAGCTCTACTATGTATTCAAAGCACAGAACCACGTGGTCGCTAGCTCCTAGGGGACTCTCATACTTGATGTCCTCAATGTCTGAGCTGCCCAGGGTGAACACAAGGTCCAATCTTGCTGGTTCATCCTCCCCTCTCACTCTGGTAGTGTCCTTAACATGTTGGTGCATGAGGTTTTCCAGCACCACGTCCAGCATCCTGGCTCTCTATGTTTTGAGACCCCCATGTGGCTCCAGGTTTTCCCAGTCGATCTCCCTGTGGTTGAAATCCCCCATAACCAGCAACTTAGCTCTGCTGGAATGAGCTCTTCTTGCCACCTCAGCAAGTGTGTCCACCATTGCTCTGTTGCTCTCTTCATATTCCTCTCTTGGCCTCCTGCAGTTCTGTGGTGGATTATACATCACTGCAATGACCACTTTGTGTTCCCCAGACTGAAGTGTACCTGCTATGTAGTCTCTTTCTCCCGTCTCATCTATGCCTTCCATTTTCTCGAATTTCCATCTGTTTTTTACGAGCAGAGCAACCCCACCTCCCCCCCTGCCCCTTCTATCTTTCCTCATGATCTGGTATCCTGGTGGGAAGATTGCATCTGTTATTGTCTCCGTGAGTTTTGTTTCTGTAACTGCTATGATGTCTTGGGACTTCTCATTGATTCTTTCTTGCCATTCCTCATGTTTATTCGTTAATCCATCTGCATTTGTGTACCAAACCTTCAACTTCTGTTCTAATACTGTAACTGTGGTGCGGGGGATGGAAACAGAGGGATCGGTGTGTGATGGTTGGTTTGGATTGTTCAGTTGCCTTGGGGGTGTCGTGGCTGGAGTCCTTCTGCAGGTGTTTCTGGGGGGTGTGCTTGTCCTTCCATTTGATCCTGGGTTATTCTGCTCTCCTTTTTCATTTCCTCCCATTTCTCTTTTCGTTTTTGAACTCTCTCTTTCATCGTCTTCCTTTCGTCCTGTGTTCTGTCTCGATCGCGGTACACACTCCGGAACTCCTGCTTGCCTCTCAGCCGTGCTTTCTCCTGCAGGATCATGGTTCGGGTTGATTCTGCCTTGAAAATTACTTTTAGAGGCCGATTCCTTTTCTTTGTGAACCACCCAATTCTCCGAAAATTTGTCACCTGGGTCATGTCCCCCTCGCCTATCACCTTCATGATATCTTCAATCCCTTTTTTCTCCTCCTGCTTTCTTTCATCATAAGTTTCCCCTTTAGCTTCGTCTTGCCCATAGACAAACACGGATCTCTCCCTTTCCACCTCCCACTGTGACTCCCATTGCATCCTCTGATGTGTTTTAGTTTCTTCCCGTGGAGTGTTCCTTCCTTCAGTCCCTTCCCTAGTTATGACCCCTATGCTTCTTGGTTTGTCCTTCCTGCTCACCTGTTCCTGGCCCCCACAGGTATCTGGTAAGGTCCTTGCACATGTCCTAGTTCCTTCAATGTCTTCCAACCTCTCATTCTGTCCTAGTGTGCTCCCTGCCTTTGTTTTGGCCCCATGTGGGTTTGACAGGACCTCTGCATACAGTTTAGTTTCCATGCTTCCTTCAGACCTGTTGTCTGTGTTTGATGTAGCCATTGCCGATGCTACTTCTGTAATATCTTTGTCTCTGTGCTGTTTCAGATGTGTGTGTGTGTGTGTGTGTGTGTGTGTGTGTGTGTGTGTGTGTGTGTGTGTGTGTGTGTGCGTATGTGTGTGTGTGTGTGTGTGCGTGTGTGTGTGTGTGTGTGTGTGTGTGTGCGTGTGTGTGTACTTAACTCATTGTGGTTACAGGGGTCGAGGCTCAGCTCCTGGCCCCGTGTGTGTGTACTCACCTAATTGTACTCACCTAATTGTGGTTGCAGGGGTCGAGACTCAGCTCCTGGGCCCCGCCTCTTCACCGAGTGCTACTAGGTCCTCTCTCTCCCTGTTCCATGAGCTTTATCATACCTCATCTTAAAGCTATGTATGGTTCCTGCCTCCACTACCTCACTTGCTAAACTATTACACTTCCTGACTATATGACTGAAGAAATACACCCTAACATCCCTTTCACTCATCCGAGTCTTCAACATCTAAGTGTGACCCCTTGTTTCTGTGTCCCATGTCTGGAACATCCTGTCTCTGTCCACCTTGTCTATTCCACGCAGTATTTATATGTCGTTATCATGTCTCCCCTAACCCCCCTGTCCCTCCAATCTCTTCAGGCCGATTTCCTTTAACTTTTGTTCGTAGGACATTCTTATAAAAGTGCACATATATTTAGATATTCATACAAAAATGTATATACGTACTGGAATTTTTGTGACCATCCTCCACTATTCTTTGTCAGTACACTGAGGTACAGGAGGTTGAAATTAATTTTAGGGAAATTGAGCGACCGAAATGCGTATAGTTGGTTACAATTCCCCATTCCACTGTTTACCTGGCTTCGTGTAATTAGTTATATGCTTGTCATTTTTTCCTCTCCCCATAACCCTTCCCGAGTATTCCATTTCACTTACACTCATTCCACCAAGCTGTTCCTGATCATTCCACCTTGCAGTTCCTGATCATTCCACCGTGCATTTCCTGATCATTCCACCGTTCAGTTCCTGATCATTTCACCGTGCAGTTCCTGATCATTCCACCGTGCATTTCCTGATCATTCCACCATGCAGTTAATGATCATTCCACCATGCAGTTCCTGATCATTCCACCGTGCAGTTCCTGATCATTCCACCGTGCAGTTCCTCATCATTTCACCGTGCAGTTCCTCATCATTCCATAGTGCAGCTCCTGATCATTCCACCATGCATTTCCTGATCATTCCATCGTGCATTTCCTGATCATTTCACCGTGCAGTTCCTCATCATTCCACAGTGCAGTTCCTCATCATTCCACCGAGCAGTTCCTCTTCATTTCACAGTGCAGTTCCTGATCATTCCACCGAGCAGTTCCTCTTCATTCCACCGAGCAGTTCCTCTTCATTCCACCGTGCAGTTCCTGATCATTTCACCATGCAGCTCCTGATCATTCCACAGTGCATTTCCTGATCATTCCACCGTGCAGTTCCTGATCATTCCACTGTGCAGCTCCTGAACATTCCACCGTGCATTTCCTGATCATTTCACCGTACAGTTCCTGATCATTCCACCGTGCATTTCCTGATCATTCCACCGTGAAGTTCCTGATCATTCCACCGTGCATTTCCTGATCATTCCACCGTGCAGTTCCTGATCATTCCACAGGGCAGTTCCTGATCATTCCACCGTGCAGTTCCTGATCATTCCACCGTGCGGTTCCTGATCATTCCACTGTGCAGTTCCTGATCATTCCACAGGGCAGTTCCTGATCATTCCACCGTGCAGCTCCTGATCATTCCACCGTGCAGCTCCTGATCATTCCACAGGGCAGTTCCTGATCATCCCACCGTGCAGCTTCTGATCATTCCACCGTCCAGTTCCTGATCATTCCACAGGGCAGTTCCTGATCATTCCACCGTGCAGTTCCTGATCATTCCACCGTGCGGTTCCTGATCATTCCACCGTGCAGTTCCTGATCATTCCACTGGGCAGTTCCTGATCATTCCACCGTGCAGCTCCTGATCATTCCACAGGGCAGTTCCTGATCATCCCACCGTGCAGTTACTGATCATTCCACCGTGCAGTTCCTGATCATTCCACCGTGCGGTTCCTGATCATTCCACCGTGCAGTTCCTGATCATTCCACCGTGCAGTTCCTGATCATTCCACCGTGCAGCTCCTGATCATTCCACCGTGCAGATCCTGATCATTCCACAGGGCAGTTCCTGATCATCCCACCGTGCAGTTACTGATCATTCCACCGTGCAGTTCCTGATCATTCCACCGTGCAGTTCCTGATCATTCCACCGTGCAGTTCCTGATCATTCCACCGTGCAGTTCCTGATCATTCCACCGTGCAGTTCCTGATCATTCCACCGTGCAGTTCCTGATCATTCCACCGTGCAGTTCCTGATCATTCCACCGTGCAGTTACCCATGTTAGATACTGCCGAGCCTATCACTGTTGACATCGTTTAAATGAAGACAGTGCCAAACAATCTTCTGTCACTATTACAGTCAATACACAGTTCAGAATAATCTAGAGCATCGTCATTCTCCCACAGATCTTCAAGTCTCAGGTTTAGACTCATGGCTTTACCTACTAGGAATGCGTATACATCATACCTTTGCCATAATCCTGTCATGACCATTTTCCTTCTCCTCTCTTTGATATTCTTAAGAGAACTTTCAACCAGCTAAATAAACTTTTCTGGTCTCATCTTCCTAAAATCATCAGTTTCAGCTTAACTCATAATAATTTTATCTTCCGGTTTGCATTTCGTCACCTTTGGAAATTTGTCACACACATATTTTCAGTCATCGCACCTTGGATCCTCTTTCTTGTTTGTCGCTACGACAGAATTCTCGACTTTGTTACTTTAGACTAAGTGGTTCAACATGTTAAACCCATTGTTCACAGTAATATTTTTCACTGCTACAGGTTCTGATTTTATATTCTCTTTTTTTTTACTATTATAAAAAAGTACTCGGTGCTTCCTTTGCTTGAGTTCGACTTTCAGTAACTCTGGATTATTTCATCATATTTATGTGGTTTATCCACTTCTCTCATCCTTTCTCTCATCCACTTTTTTCCTCCACTTTTCTAGTAATGACTGAACGCTTCTTGATTTCAGTATGGTTCATCCAGCCTCGCTCCCCCTACGCTGTTCTCTTCGTTAAAAGGCTGCTAGCATAATAAAAAAGGCAATTTCTATTATGCATTCGTACCGTGCACTCTGCAAAGGTAACAGACATGAGAGGGTGTGTGTGTGTGTGTGTGTGTGTGTGTGTGTGTGTGTGTGTGTGTGTGTGTGTGTGTGTGTGTGTGTGTGTGTGTGTGTGCGTGTGTGTGTATGTGTGTGTGTGTGTGTACTCACCTAGTTGTACTCACCTAGTTGTGGTTGTGGGGGTCGATTCACAACTCCTGGCCCTGCCTCTTCACCTGGCCGCTACCCGGTCACTCTTCCCGCTCCGTGAACTTTATCATAGCTCTTAAAGCTATGTATGGGTCCTGCCTCCACTACATCACAACTCAGGCTATTCCACTTCCTAACATCCCTGTGGTTCATCTGAGTCTTCAGCTTCCAACTGTTATCTCTCGTTGCTTTGTCCCATCTCTGGAACATCCTGTCTCTGTCCACCTTGTCTATACCTCTCAGTATTTTATATGTCGTTATCATATTTCCCCTAACTCTCCTATCTTCCAGTGTCGTCAGGTCGATTTCCCTTAACCTCTCCTCGTAGGACATACCCCTTAGCTCAGAGACTAATCTTGTTGCGAACTATTGCAATTTCTCTAGTTTCGTTACATGCTTGGCTAGGTGATGATTCCGAACTGGCGCTGCATATGTGTGTGTGTGTGCATGTGTGTGTGTGCATGTGTGTGTGTGTGTGCATGTGTGTGTGTGTGCATGTGTGTGTGTGTGTGTTGCCACATCCCAATTCTTCCTGCGCGCACTCAGAATCTGCAGCAATGAGTTCCTTGAGGAAGAATGCACTATAATTGAACAAGTATTTTCTAAACTCCTCTATCCTCGTCACTTCATCAGAGACTGCAGACGGCGGGCATTAAACATCTTCAACACACCCAGAGAAGACACTGCCGAGAAGAGATACATAGTCCTCCCCACCAACTCCATTGCCAAACATGTTTCCAACATCTTTTCCAATACATCATTCCAAGTATCTACCTCCACAACCACGACCAACAAGGACATCACCAGTAGTAGACAGGACAAGCTGCCATCCTCTGCAGGGGTATACATAATCCCTTGTAATGATTGCAACAAATTATACGTGGGCGAAACATCAAGAGACCTCCAAACACGTATTTCAGAACACCAATACGCAAGCAGGACTGACGATACAAGGAATGCCTGTGTACAACATCTCAATTAACACAACCATTTAATTAACTACAGAAACTCAAGACTTATCGCCACAGAAGACAACACTCAATATCGAAGAATCCTGGAATCATCGCTTATCTCTATAACCAACAATTTCAACCAGAACAATGGCTTCTATAACATAGCTGAACCACTCGCCAAGAAACTTCTTCATTGCTATCCCACATAAGAACATAGAACACTGCAGAAGGTCTACTCACAACTTATCCAATACCCCTGCCAAGCTGCCCAAGACTCTATAACCCCACCCGGTAGATCATCAGATGCAGCATTCTCCACCTGACCTCAACATTCTAAACCTGACTATAAATACTCGCGTACCTTCCACCCCAGGTAGATCTGTGTGTGACTTGAAAAATCCCTCTGTGTGGGCGAAACGTTGTCAATAAAGAATCACATTAAACTGCATATGTGTTTCAGCATTTTTATATTTAATGACTTATTTTTGCTCCACAAGCAATTTGCTTGATAAGTGAAGTGCGTCACTTTAAGTGAGTTGTTCGAAAATATTCAAATTGCCATTATTTTCAAATAGTTTCCCATTAATTTCCAATATATATTCTAAGACGTTCATTTTTTATGCAGCTAAGATTAATATATCTAAAACGTGTTTTAAAGTTAGTAGGAATTCCAGTTGTTCCCTTCCCTCGGCTATAGGGTATTCCTCGGCCTGGCGATGCGACCTCTTACCCCGAGAAGGAACGAGAGACAGTCATTCCTGATACCTAGAAAAGACCTGTTCCAAGAATTAATTATATGTGTACGCTAAACTAAAGTAAAAACAATTTCACTTGAACATCGCCCAGCTGGGCCGTAAGTGGACCAGTTAAGTTCAGACCAGGATAGCGGGTAGATGTACCTAGGCTGGACTTGGTCTTACTCTGCCAATATAAGATTAACAGTACCTCTGGTAGCGTCATTGCTATCATAATTCCTCGGTCTGAACTCCCAATACAGAGTTTTACGATATCAAATTTAGAGTAGTGTGGTGAAATTTTCTCCAGGAGGGGAGTATCAGCCCCTTCAGCCCCCTTCAGCCCCTTTCAGCCCTGAGGGGCCCAACCCTCTCAGAAGGGGCAAGCATCTTGTTTACTGCTACAGCAAGTAATTGATCCCAGATGCAGTACCAGTATGCGACGTGTGGTTAAGCGACCACCGCTCCGTGCAAGACTCCAGTGTTGCAAAGTGTATTTTAATAAAAGACAGTCCATCTCTTACCTTAGCAGGACAATTAAAGAAAATCCTGCTCCCACTTTATTACCATGGTAAAGATAGTGTACATTGTTGTCTATGCTTAAGACAGCAAGAATCAAACATTCTGCTTTGCTTCATGGAGGAAGTGGCAAGGAAGCAAAAGGTACTAGGTCAGCTTTTCCTTTATGTGCTAGGGGCAGTGACGGTGTATGAGGCTCTGGCGTCTTCAGATTACTTTTGACTCTACTGAGAGTCACACTGACGCCAGGATAACCAACAAAGAACACTGATCCGTGCGTTAGTGTGAACAAAGTGTCTCACAAAACACAATAAACACTTAAGAGAAGTGTGATCAGCTTCTTTAGTGATAAGATTGTGAACAATAAAGACAAATCTTATTGAACATAGTGTACCAGTGTGCATATTCCTAGACTATGGAAGACGTGGACATCCAAGGACACTTCAGCTTCTATCAAGTCACCGATACATGTCGAAGGTGTGAAGAACACCATAGCTCATGCTACAAGAACAAGGTAGGTTACAAATTTCTTGTACTGGGGACTGCGCAGTTCTTGAGGCGCAAGGAGTTTGTAATCATCCTATAGTCGGCAGTGAGGTGCGGACTTTTGAGTCCACACAAGTAAGTTTGTCAGCAATCAGTGAATGAAATATGCTGACATAACACCCCCTTGGGGTAATTTATTGTTTACATAATATGATCTATTACAGCCCGTTGAGAGATGATCATGACAACAATTCAAGACCTCGTCTGCAGGGGCGGCTGTGTAGACGATTTGCTGTCTTTTATCAGCTAAGTATTCCCTGTATTTAAAATAATAAACTTAGCTGGTAAACCATTTCTCAACAAGTAGTGTTAATTACATGTACTGCAGTTTTAATTTGACTTATAACCAAATAATAGATAAGTAGCGTTTTACAGGTAATTGCTCATGTTTTCTTTGTTTTCTCTGTGCCCTATCCGTTCATACACTTTGTCTTCCTTATGATAAGCCTATGAAACACTTGTCTGTGCTCACATGTTTGTGATTGATGAGGACGTCTATGCCATTGACTCTGCCTCTTGACGGATTTCTCCTAATTAGCGTCATAATTTCTATCATTATTGTGGGTGTGTGTGTGTGTGATAATACTTCTCCAAAAATATTTTTGCCACTGCTTCATGGAGCAAAAGTGGGAAAAATTCAACTCATGCGAGGCAATGCCAGCAGTTTACAACGCTTCTGTACCATCCCTTCCCCAACAATACGGCTGCCAGCCGGTGTGCTGCCTGCACGGATGATTTATCAATACCGGCAAGGGCAACGAGGCTGAATGGTCAAGATCGCTGAGGGAGTGTTATTAATTATCTTTCGAGATAAGTGGACGGGATCTAAATTAATTGCTTATGGTTGGATATTAATGGATAAAATGAAATGAGATCAGATGCTTACATATTAATCAGCAGAAAAAATGCGAAAATATTAAAAATAACCAAATATGAAAAATATACGATTAGAGCATCGTAGACCAGGGATGCTGCTGCAGTTGAGAGTTGCTGTGGGGATGGGCAGAAGTAAATAAACACAAATGATAATGTATCATGCTAGGAGGTAATACCCATGTTAGAATGATCATCATTAAAATAGATAACACTAAGCTAAGATATAAGAAAGATGAAAAAGATGAATTATAAGAAACGACACTTGGAAACTGGGGGGACAGACCAGATGGGGACACCAGCAAGGAATACACCAACAAGTGTTGGACGACATACATACAGATGAGGAGGAGGTGAAGAAACTGCTAAGGGACATCGATACCTCAAAGGCAATGGGACCGGACAACATCTCCCCGTGGGTCCTTAGAGAGGGAGCAGATATGTTGTGCGTGCCACTTACCACAATCTTCAACACGTCCCTGGAAACTGGGCAACTGCCTGAGGTATGGAAGACGGCAAATGTAGTTCCCATTTTTAAAAAAGGAGACAGAAAAGAGGCCCTAAACTATAGACCTGTGTCATTGACGTGTATAGTATGCAAAATTATGGAGAAGATTATCAGGAGGAGAGTGGTGGAGCACCTGGAACGGAACAAGAGTATAAATGCCAACCAGCACGGATTCACGGAAGGCAAATCCTGCGTCACAAACCTTCTGGAGTTTTATGATAAAATAACAGAAGTAAGACACGAGAGAGAGGGGTGGGTTGATTGCATCTTCCTGGACTGCAAGAAGGCCTTTGACACAGTTCCTCACAAGAGATTAGTGCAGAAGCTAGAGCATCAGGTGCATATAACAGGAAGGGCACTGCAATGGATCAGAGAATACCTGACAGGGAGGCAACAACGAGTCATGGTACGTAATGATGTATCACAGTGGGCACCTGTGACGAGCGGGGTCCCACAGGGGTCGGTCCTAGGACCAGTGCTATTTTTGGTATATGTGAACGACATGACGGAAGGGTTAGACTCAGAAATGTCCCTGTTTGCAGATAATGTGAAGTTAATGAGGAGAATTAAATCTGATGAGGACCAGGCAGGACTTCAAAGAGACCTGGACAGACTGGACACCTGGTCCAGCAAATGGCTTCTCGAATTTAATCCTTCCAAATGCAAAGTCATGAAGATAAGGGAAGGGCACAGAAGACCACAGACAGAGTATAGGCTAGGTGGCCAAAGACTGCAAACCTCACTCAAGGAGAAAGATCTTGGGGTGAGTATAACACCGAGCATGTCTCCGGAAGCACACATCAATCAGATAACTGCTGCAGCATATGGGCGCCTGGCAAACCTGAGAACAGCATTCCGATACCTTAGTAAGGAATCATTCAAGACACTGTACACCGTGTATGTCAGGCCCATACTGGAGTATGCAGCACCTGTTTGGAACCCGCACTTGATAAAGCACGTCAAGAAACTAGAGAAAGTACAAAGGTTTGCGACAAGGTTAGTTCCAGAGCTAAGGGGAATGTCCTATGAAGAAAGATTAAGGGAAATCGGCCTGACGACACTGGAGGACAGGAGGGTCAGGTGAGACATGATAACGACATATAAAATACTGCCGGGAATAGACAAGGTGGACAAAGGCAGGATGTTCCAGGGAGGGGACACAGAAACAAGAGGCCACAATTGGAAGTTGAAGACACAAATGAGTCAGAGAGATAGTAGGAAGTATTTCTTCAGTCATAGAGTTGTAAGGCAGTGGAATAGCCTAGAAAATGACGTAGTGGAGGCAGGAACCATACACAGTTTTAAGACGAGGTTTGATAAATCTCATGGAGCGGGGAGAGAGAGGGCCCAGTAGCAACCGGTAAAGAGGCGGGGCCAGGAGCTAAGACTCGACCCCTGCAACCACAAATAGGTGAGTACAAATAGGTGAGTACACACACACAGTGACATAGTAGAGGCAGGATTCATTCCAGTGAACATGCGGTGCCAGGAGCTGTGTGTACTTTAGCATACATCCAGACTCCCGATAAGTATGGGCTCCTAGCCAAAGTTACACGCCCATTGCAAGTGACAGGATTTCATGAAATATCTTTGTACAAGCCTGGTGCTGCGGGGTATGGAGGAGCGACAGTCTAGCTTCCGTTAGGCGTACATACTTATCGGGAGTCTGGCTGTGTGCAAAAGTACTGCGCTCTCTGATGCCGAGTTTGCAGGTTCGAATCCTGCTGTGAACTAAGAGACAATATTTGCAAATAAGTTCGCCATTTGCGAATAGTTATATATATATATATATATATATATATATATATATATATATATATATATATATATATATATATATATATATATATATATGTATATATATATATATATATATATATATATATATATATATATATATATACATATATATATATATATATATATATATATATGCAAAACAACCACTCTGAAAGAATAGAGAAATTCCAAGCGCTTTTCGTGACTACTCACATTATCAAGGAACTATGAAATCACCTGTTTACTGTGATCTTATTGCATATATGTATATATATATATATATATATATATATATATATATATATATATATATATATATATATATATATATATATATATATATATATATATACAGTGTAATCTCAAATATCGAACTAAATCCGTTCCATGAGTTACTTCTAAATTCGAAAAGTCTGAAAAGCGAAGCAATATTTCCCATAAGAAATAATGGAAATACAATTAGTCCTTTCCACAAACAAAAAAATATTCACAAAAAAATACATTTTATAGAGATTAATTATAGTTTTACATACAACAACAACAATCTCTCGATGTTAGGGCTTGTAAGTTAACTTGTGCCAATTTTATTAATGAAATTGGTTACTGAGAAATAGCTGGAGAATGACTAATCTGATCCTAAATAATAAGTCACACACCTTGACTTTATTATCCCAGATTAAACAAACTTTTTATGCAACTTTACAGCTGCGGGGCCTTAATTCTATCGATTAAAAAAATGGTTATGTATGATAAGCTTAGAGAAAGCTTATGCATTAACTTATTTACACACTTTGTGACTTATTTTCTTGCTTATTTATTTTCATAAAAGCTGGTTTGTCTTACAGAAAAGTTTGGATTTATTTTGGACTGAGTGGGCACTAGTTAGTATTTCACGATGAAAATTAAAAAAAATATATTAAATACTCCCCATCATGCGATAATTTCGGAGTGTAACATCTCCTGATAAATAAATTGAGCAACTTCCAAGTGGTTTAACCCTTACTGTGCTTATGTATTTTAGGATATTGCTCTCTTTGGTCTCCTTCGAATGTATGAATTAGAATTGATCTGTGTAAGCCCTTAATTACTATTTGCATTGAAGACATTTTAATATTAGTTTTCATTTGATGATTTATGAATTCAACCTTCATATATTTAATGCTAAAGTTCGACTACATATAAACGTGTGCAGCGCCCTCTACTATTCCAGTCGCTTGTGTTAAGGGTCAGGAATTGGATTTGTGTGACACAGGAATATCTTTCTCGGGTCACGTGGTATAAAAAATAAATGCGGGGTCCATAAATAACTAAAAAAAGGCACAATACCGTGACTGGAACGATACACAAATAACCCGCACACAGAAGAGAGGAGCTTTCGACGACGTTTCGGTCCGACTTGGACCATTTACAAAGTCACACTAACCAGAAGTGTAGCAGGATAGCTATATATAGGCAGGAAGAGGTAGTGGTGGTAGTAGTAGTAGTAGTAGTAGTAGTGGTAGTAGTAGTAGTAGTAGTAGTAGTAGTAGTGGTAGTGGTAGTAGTGGGGAATTAAGAAGGAGGAGCCAGTCAAATACAAAGAAAGGGGAGCACTGCAAGGGAGCTAGGTGCCCACAGAGGGAGAGCAAGTGCACAGAGGTGGGGGGAAGGGGAAGTGATGAAATAAATAATGAAGGAACAGAAACACGCGACAGAAGAAACGAAGACAAAAAAAGGAAAGAGGAAAGGGGAAGAGGGAGAAGAAGAAAAAATGAGGAATCAGGTTAAGCCACGGGTGTTCTGAAGTTTGGAACATTTTACAATGTAGTGGGAGAGGAAGGCATCTACAGAGACGAAGCCACGACTAAGATTCATACAAGGAAAGTTGTGTATTAGAGAGGATTCAACTAGACGGCGACTGTTAGAGCTGGAAGTAGGGAAGACAGTTTTAGCGGAAGACCAGTCAATAGGATGGCCATGATCTCTGACGTGACAGAACAGAGCATTGTTAGTGTCGGCAAGCCTAACACTATTTTCGTGCTCCCTAAGTCCTTGCTAATCTTTACATGGAATACTTCGAGAATGTTCTTCCTACCCTCGATGTGCAACCTTCACTCTGGCTCCGCTATGTGGATGACATCTTTGCTCTGTGGCCTCATGACTCCAGTCTCTTCCAACCTTTTCTTGAAGCTCTTAATAACCTTGCCCCTTCCATTAAGTTTAAAGCTGACTGGGAATCTAATTCCTTGCTTCCTTTCCTTGATGTTCATGTCCACCGCTCAGATGCAGGTTTTTTCTTTTCCGTTTACCGATAACCTATGCACAGTGGCATGTACATTCACTACTTTTCCTATCATGCTTCCCCTGTCAAGAAAAGTGTTCTTATCTCCCTCTTTCTCCGTGTCCTCCGCATCTGTGATCCTCAGTTCCTTCCAGCAAAAATTTCCACTCTTCATAATTCGTTTTCCCGTCTTGGCTACCCTTCCCATTTCATTGACTCTGCCTTCTCACGTGCTAAACGTAATTTCTTCTCTCCCAAACTCTCGGCTCCTGGGAACTCTTCTGTCCTCTGCCTTCCCTACATTTCCGGTCTTTCTAATCTCAACAATTCTCTCCGTCCCTTAGACATCAAGCTTACTTTCCGCCAGACTAACATTCTTCGCTCTAATCTCATTCATACCTCTCCTTCCTCTACAGATGTTCCTGGTGTCTACTCTATCTCTTGCTCCTCCTGTCCTCTTCAATACTTTGGAGAAACTGGTCGATCTCTTTCTGACAGACTTAGGGAGCACAAAAATAGTGTTAGGCTTGCCGACACTAACAATGCTCTGTTCTGTCACGTCAGAGATCATAGCCATCCTATTGACTGGTCTTCCGCTAAAACTGTCTTCCCTACTTCCAACTCTAACAGTCGCCGTCTAGTTGAATCCTCTCTAATACACAACTTTCCTTGTATGAATCTTAGTCGTGGCTTCGTCTCTGTAGATGCCTTCCTCTCCCACTACATTGTAAAATGTTCCAAACTTCAGAACACCAGTGACTTAACCTGATTCCTCATTTTTTCTTCTTCTCCCTCTTCCCCTTTCTACTTTCATTTTTTTTTGTCTTCCTTTCTTCTGTCGCGTGTTTCTGTTCCTTCATTATTTATTTCATCACTTCCCCTTCCCCCCACCTCTGTGCACTTGCTCTCCCTCTGTGGGCACCTAGCTCCCTCTGTGGGCACCTAGCTCCCTCTGTGGGCACCTAGCTCCCTCTGTGGGCACCTAGCTCCCTTGCAGTGCTCCCCTTTCTTTGTATTTGACTGGCTCCTCCTCCTTAATTCCCCACTACTACTACTACTACTACTACTACTACTACTACTACCACTACCACTACTACTACTACTACTACTACTACTACTACTACTACTACTACTACTACTACTACTACCACTACTTCCTCTTCCTGTCTATATATAGCCGTCCTGCTACACTTCTGTTTAGTGTGACTTTGTAAATGGTCCAAGTCGGTCCGAAACGTCGTCGTAAGCTCCTCTCTTCTATGTACGGGTTATTTGAGTAAATAAATGCGTCTAGTTTAATTTCATTCTTTATATCTGTGTCATTTGTTTTTCACCCCTTCACCGAGCCCTTTATTCTCAATCATTTCTATTACCCTTTTCAATTTGTATTCACTTTGTTTACCATATTCTGCTCATCCTTCTCTTTCTTAACCATTACAAATCCCTCTGGCATATCTCCTATAATTCTCTTTCCTACTCCATTTTTAACTCTGATCCTTATCTGATTCTGCGCTTTTTCTCTTTCCTTCTAATAAATCTCAGCACTGACTACCCTCCACAAACAGCAACACAAATGAACCAGCAAAACTTCATTTTGCTTTAATTAAACCGAGTCAGAATGACACTGTTGTGCTGGCGGGAGTCGGATAACAATTAATGCCGTAAGGTATTGTATATTTCATTTACTTTGCAGCTGCCTGGATACACAGTGTTATTTGTCGTACTACATTATATTTACATCTTCTCTCTCTCTCTCTCTCTCTCTCTCTCTCTCTCTCTCTCTCTCTCTCTTTTTTTTTTTTTTTTTTTTTTTTTTTTTTTTTCTCTCTCTCTCTCTCTCTCTCTCTCTCTCTCTCTCTCTCACTCTCTCTCTTTCTCTCTCTTCTTTTTTTTTTCTTTTTTTTACACAGGGTTTGACAAGGTTAAGGATCCCTAGCTTTATTGACAGCTATTTACAGGTTAAGGATTCCTAACTTTATTGGCAAGCTAAGAGCTGTTACCTACATCAGCTCATTTGAAAGCATTTTTATTGTTATGAGACATACAAGTAGGGAACATGATGAAGTTGGAGCCATCTGTGGGCCAGCATTTTCATGTGATCAACTGACTTTATCTCGTTGACATCATTATGCTGTACGAATGTGTTCCATACTCGAGTCATCCTGGGTATATATGATCTCAGATGGAGTGATGTTCTGGAGAAGGGTACAGCCCGAGTGAAGTTGCTGCTTTCTGCCCGTCTTGTGTCATAAAAGCTTGTTTCACGCTGTCCTCGAAGTGGATCCAAGTGTGGTACTTTGACAATATTGGCCTTGTACATAACAGTAAGGCCACCCACATCCCTCCTATGTTGAAGGCTCTGCTGAAACGACAGATCTGTCCAGGATGGGTCCAGGCGAGAGATGAGACGTCTATATACATTTCTGTCTTCCACTACATACACTCCTGCCCTCCCTTAATTACCCTCCTGCCCTTAACTACATATAGATCGTCACTGCACAATCTCTTGCCGTTCAATACACACCCTTTGACCTCCACTACATATACTAATGCCCTCTACTACACAGCCCTGCCCTCTACTACACAATCCTGCCCTCTACTACACAGTCCTGCCCTCTACTACACAGTCCTGCCCTCTACTACACAGCCCTGCCCTCTACTACACAGTCCTGCCCTCTACTACACAGTCCTGCCTTCCAATATACACCCTCCTTCCTTCCACTAACTTCTTTTCTTCCCTCGTTAAAGTCACTACTGCCTTCCACAAAATAAAATTCTTCCACGTCACTGAGATATTTTTCAGCTGCTTAGGTATGGAAAAAATAAAGAACTCAAAAGAGATACCACATACAGAACCCAAGACAAAGAATCATGTGCAAGATCTGGGAGTAATCATATCAGTTGACTTTTTATTCAAAGAACACACTAAGGCAAATGTCATGATAGCCAGGAAAATGGTTGACTAGATAATGAAAAATTTAGAAAGAAAAAAGAAATTGAAGCAAGGGTGACACAATTCAAATTTCTCTTTTTTAGAATATTGTTCAGTGTTGGCGACACCGTTCATGGCGGGGGAAATATTAGAGCAAGAACAGATTCAGAGATCACTTACGGCTCACATGAAGCCTTTAAAGCATCTGAATTACTGGAAACGTCTCAGTGTTCTCGCTGGAGCAGAAGAGAAACATGTACGTGATAATGTATACATAGAAACTACAAAAACACATTGTATCAACATTTTTGGTTACAGATTGTTCAACATTTCACCAGAATATATCAGATATACTGCTTGTAAAAGTGTAGAAGACTCCATGAGAAAACTGGACAAGTATGTTCACCAAGTGCCGGATTAACCAGGCTGTGATGAATATATGGGGCAGCGGGCAAGCAGCAGAAACGGCTTGGTTGACCAGGCAAGGAGTGCACTTGCCTGGTCCTGAACCGGGCTCCGGGATTGAAAAAAAATTTAAGAACAATAAAGCTAAATGTATGCTCCTGCTCCTTACATATATACTTTTGCACTATACATTATCCTTCCCTACAGCACACACTCTCGTGTCCTACACAACACAATCTCTTCTATCCTACACCATGCACTCCAGGGCTCCAGTGTATCTACTACTATCAGCCTCACACACTGCATTACACAGCTTCCTCTCACCCATTACGCACCCTCATGCCCTCCACTACACATTCTCTTGCCCTCCCATACATACGCTCTTCCCATGTATTACATACTCCTTCGTCCTCCACTACAAACATTCTTACCTTCCTACGTATACATTTCCTTTTACTTCTACACCTCGTTACGTCGTTCATTACACACACCTTTCCTCCTCACATGTCTCCTTTATGGCATTTATTACACGCTGCCATGCACTTCAAGACAGCTACACTTTTTTTTTTTTTATACACAGGGTTTGACAAGGTTAAGGATTCCTAGATTTAATGACAAGCTATTTACAGGTTAAGGATTCCTAACTTTATTGGCAAGCTAAGGGCTGTTACCTACATCAGCTCATTTGAAAAAAAATTTATTGTTATGAGACATACAAGTAGGGAACAGGATGAAGTTGGAGCCATCTGTTGACCAGCATTTTCATTTGATCAACTGACTTTATCTCGTTGACATCATTATGCTGTACGAATGTGTTCCATACTCGAGTCATCCTGGTTATATATGATCTCAGATGGAGTGATGTTCTGGAGAAGGGTACAGCCAGAGTGAAGTTGCTGTTTCTGCCCGTCTTGTGGCATAAAAGCTTGTTTCACGCTGTCCTCGAGGTGGATCTAAGTGTGGTACTTTGACAATATTGGCCTTGTACATAACAGTAAGGCCACCCACATCCCTCCTATGTTGAAGGCTCTGCTGAAATGACAGATCTATCCAGGATGGGTCCAGGCGAGAGATGAGACGTCTTGCTCTGTTCTCTACTCTGTCAAGCAGTCGCAGATGAGAGGGGGGAGGGGGCAGGCAAACCAAGAAAGTGGAGCATACTCAAGGTGTGAGCGTACTTGTGCCTTGTACAGAATCTTGCAATCCCTACTGTCAAGTAGATGCGAGATACGGCGAAGCGCTCTAAGCTTCCTGGCTGTTTTGTTTGCAAGATTTACAACATGGTTCTTCATGGTTAGTTTGGAGTCAAATTTTACCCCAAGGATATCAACTTCTTCTCCAGGTGCCAACACCCTCCCATTCATCCTTACTACTGCACCAGCATTACCATCATGGTGCCTAGAGACGAACATCATTTGCGTTTTCTCAGGTTCAAATGTTACTTGCCATTTATTTCCCCAAGCTGATATAGCTCTCAGCTGGTGATTGATGTAGCTTAGAGCAGCTGGCATTTCTTCTCTTGGATAAGTGAATGTCAGTGTACAGTCGTCTGCATATGCATGTGATTCTGGGATGAGATGAAGAAGGTCGTTGAAGTAGACATTCCATAACAATGGTCCCAGCGCGCTTCCTTGTGGAACACTTGCTCCAATAGGATGTCTTGCTGATTCCGTTCCATTTAGAACTACACTTAGAGATCTACCATGAAGGTAATCACTGAGGAGACATAGCATAGAGCCTGCAATTCCCAGTGCTTGAAGTTTTGCTAAGAGGCCCTGGTGCCACACCCGGTCGAAAGCGCCAGCAATGTCCAGTTCTACAACACAGCTGACTTTGGATTCATCCAGTGACTGGTGCCACTTAGTGGAGAGGTTTAACAACAAATCAGCAGCAGAGTAACCTTTCCTGAAGCCATATTGACGATCACAAAGTAGTGAGTGATAGTCAAAAAACTCTGTCATTTGTCTTGAAATTATTGTCTCAAGGATCTTACCGATTGACAGGAGTGACACTGGTCTGCAGTTGCTGATTTCTGCTCTGCTCTTCTTTTTGTGAACAGGGACTACATTTGCCTCTTTCCATAGAGAGGGCCATTTACACTGTACTAGGGAGTGCTGAAAGATGCGAGTTAGAGGTGCTGCTAGCTGGTCTGCACATCTT
This sequence comes from Cherax quadricarinatus, assembly GCF_038502225.1. Taxonomy (NCBI): domain Eukaryota; kingdom Metazoa; phylum Arthropoda; class Malacostraca; order Decapoda; family Parastacidae; genus Cherax; species Cherax quadricarinatus. The sequence continues at coordinate 18,594,079 of NC_091363.1, read as the reverse complement.
CTCAGCAATCTTGGGCTCAACTTGTCTGGGCCCACACCCTTTTCTTGGTCAAGCGATTTAAGAAGGAAATGCACCTCCTCCTGCCTTATTGTCACCACTGACAGTTTTGACACAGTTCTTGCAGCTAGCCAAGGAGGGTCCCTTGCTGGATCAGGAACTTGCATTTTGGTAGCAAAGTGTTCAGCAAAGAGGTCCGCCTTCTCTTAACTACTAGTAGAGGTGGTCCTATCCTGTCGATTTAGAGGTGGAATGAGTTCATCAGGCAGATAACCTTGTCTGTCCTTGACCAGGGACCACCAGGTTTTGGAGCCTACCCTACCTGATGCTAGCTTTCTTTTAGTGTCCACCTCCCATTTAGCAATGGCCCACTTTTGAACGTCACCCATATGCCTACAGTACACACCTTCCCTTCCGTCTCTACACAACCCTCCACTACGCTCCCATCAAGTACATACACCTCCAGTACAAGCCCTCACTACTATCACTACACACCTCTCCACTAAAAACCCCTCCACTACATATCCCTTCGCTACATACAATTCCACTGCACACCGCTCCACTACACATTACATAGCCCTCCACTATACACCAATCTACTACATATCCCTTCGCTACACACCCCGCCACTACACACCCTTCCACTACATACATATCCTTTCATTACACAACCATCCACTACACATCCCTCCGCTACATACCCTTTCAGTACACACCCCTTCACTACACACCCCTCCACTACACACCCCTCCACTGCACACTCCTCCACTGCACACCCCTCCACTACACACCCCTCCACTACACACCCCTCCACTATATACATATCCCTTCATTGCACACCCCTTCACTACACACCTCTCCATTATACACCCCTCCACTACATATCCCTTCACTACACACCCCTCCACTAAACACCCCTCCCCTACATACATATCCCTTCATTGAACACTCTTTCACTACACACCTCTCCATTACATACCCCTCCACTCCACACCCCTCCACTATATATCCCTTCACTACACACCCCTCCACTACATATCCCTTCACTACACACCCCTACACTACACACCTCTCCACTACACACCCCTCCACTACACACCCCTCCACTACACACCCCTCCACTACATATCCCTTCACTACACACCCCTACACTACACACCTCTCCACTACACACCTCTCCACTACACACCCCTCCACTACACACCCCTCCACTACACACCCCTCCACTACACACCCCTCCACTACATATCCTTTCACTATACACCCCACTTGTCCTTGACCTCCTATTCTCCGCTTGGTACAATTACTGGCCTGAACACACCCAAGCGACACAAAGCACCTTTATATAGAACACACACAGGTCTAGTTCATTTGTCTCAGAGAATTAATTAACACAGTATTGTCTTTGTACTTATGAATGTGCTCTAATTATTTATTTTTTTCTCTTTGTAATCACAAGGGACACGTTCAATTTTTTTGCTGTGGTTAAACTCTTGTTATTTTGATTTTCAGTCATGCATTTTTTTTAACTAATATACGAAATTGTAGTGAAAAAGTGAGCAAGAGAACGTCGATCAAAGAGAACATATGACAAGGTTAACGTAGATAAATGAGAACTTAGATCAAAGAGAACGTAGATCAAAGGAACCGTAGATCAAGGAGAACGTAGATCAAGGAGAACGTATATCTGTCGTCCTCTGGTCGCAGGGTCACTGATGATTCGTATGTTGGAACGAAAAGTGAAAGACTGTATTGTGGCTGATTCTTGAGTTTATTTGATAAAGCTTCCATGAGATGACAGGAAATATCCTGTTTCACTGATGTGTTGGCTTCAGCTGCCTCTCTGGAGCGAAGAAAGTGGGTTCGTTTGTGCTGATGCAAGGATGATATTCATAGAAAAATATTTCACTTTATGATATGATAAATAGCAGATATCTGAATAGATGACGATTCCATCCACATCGTCGTGACGTCCTCATCAAACTGTAGTAAACAGAGATACCATTCTTCGATCCCTGCGTGATCGGAGAATGGTATCTTCGTATTACACAACCTAAGTCCCCTGTGTTTCAATGCAGGCGACTGCAACAGCGCAGAGTGCAGCTTAAAGTTAATAATGGAGTTAAGTATTAGTGATGAAGAGATGAAGGGTAACAGTAGTATTCACAAATCATCATACGGAAGCTCTTATCCAAATATCTTCATTCATACGTTTTTAAAAAAGTCTAAGGAGATCAGTATCCTAAAATACACAAACACATAAGCGAGAAGCCCCTAAGTTGTATTATCAAGATATCAACATGGGAGAGTTGGAACTAATCAGTTGCGACACTTTGAATTTATCGTAATTTTTTATAACCACTACTCACTGCTGTGAGTAGTGGTGATAGTTTATATAGTAACTACTAACTAAATAAAACTAACAAATATTCCGCGTGAATCATGCCCAAGATACATTACAAAATCATTGAAAATTTGAAGCCTATCAAATAAATTCTCGATTAATGAACAAAAATTTAAGAAAGTCAGCAAAAATGTTGCTTAGTACCTGATAAAACTGGTAAATTGAAACATACACTGATCAATGTGAGTGACAGGCTTTGTGTAAAAATCTGAAGCCGATCAGAATATGTATTTTCCAGTAACTGATCTGATTCTATCAATTCCATGATTTTTTAACAATTTCAGTAAAATTTCAAATTTGAGCCTATTGGTACAAAACTTAGCGGAATGACCCAAAAAAAATTGAAGAAAATCAGAAGAAACACTCTTCAGTTATTGAATATAACTAAATATCATTAATAATTTAATAATACTGGCAAATTTTGATTTCTGCCATCCAGTAGCAGCGTGAACCTTGTGTTCAGAAACCCACATCCGAGGTGAATATTTGAAGCTGAACTTATCAGTTATTCTCTCGTAAAGGCATATGGATTCCAACGATTCTAAGTTTATGGCAACACACATATGCAACAGTTAGACAACTTTATTTCAAAACGTTTCGCCTACACAGTAGGCTTCTTCAGTCGAATACAGAAAATAGGCAGGAACAGTAGAGATGTGAAGACGATGTAATCAGTCCATCACCCTTGTAGTCGTAGAATTTGAGGTTGTCAGTCTCTCGGCCTGGAGAAGTTCAGTTCCATAGTCAGGAACTATCTGAAGATCAAGCGACAGTGCGGAGACTTAAATACTGTCGGAAGGAGAGGTGCAGAGTAGTAGTAGTAGTAGTAGTAGTAGTAGTAGTAGTGAGAATGTAACCACTGAGAGGTCATGTCCCTCTCAGATCCCACACTTCTCACTTGAAAAGCTTGTCCAAGGTGTTTTCTGTACCAAGATGCCATGTGTT
>NC_091363.1:18564081-18590633 GCF_038502225.1 Cherax quadricarinatus | reverse complement strand
GTACAAGCATATATATATACACACCCCTCTGGGTTTTCTTCTATTTTCTTTCTAGTTCTTGTTCTTGTTTATTTCCTCTTATCTCCATGGGGAAGTGGAACAGAATTCTTCCTCTGTAAGCCATGCGTGTTGTAAGAGGCGACTAAAATGCCGGGAGCAAGGGGCTAGTAACCCCTTCTCCTGTATATATTACTAAATTTGAAAGGAGAAACTTTCGTTTTTCCTTTTGGGCCACCCCGCCTCGGTGGGATACTGCCGGTGTGTTGAAAGAAAGATATTCTTTTAACTTTTAAAAGTGTAATAAATACAAGTAACCCGTTGTTAATAATGTACTCGTATCTCCAACACTTTTTCGTGTCCAATATTCATGTGAATATACACAAATATTCCCGTAGAAAAATAATTTTTTCTGCTGTGTCACCATGAAACTTATATAAAATAATCTTCCCACACTAACATACTTTTAGTTTAGCAATAAAAACAAGAAACTAAAATCTTTTTGGATTAATGACTAATCACTTGAGACCAAAAAAAATGGTTATAACTATGACCAAAATCTTTAAAGGGGTGGACAGGTAAGCCAGCGGAAGGCCTCGGTCAGATGACCAAAAGCTTCAACGGCGGGTCATCATCTAAGACCCTCGACAGAAAACACTTCTACTGTTTCATGACGAACCTTACCTAACCTAACCCGAGACCAAATTAGATCTATTCTTTGTATTCCATCAACTTCTATTTTAACAGGATGATCAGCATTAACATGTCTTGAAAAAATTCATCCGTCTCTTGTTTACATGGCGTATGTGTGAGGTTTAGAGTTATCTGGCTCACCTACCAACTGTTACTTATTTTGAAACAAAGAATGGGAGGCGCATGATATCTTATTTTTTTCCGTATACTGGTAATGGATATCATGCAAATATTTAGGACCCCAAAGAATAGCTAAAGCTTCTTGCTCACTTATGACACAGTTTTTCTCTGCTTTAGATAAAACTACAGCAGGTGCTACTGTATTATATTCAGTTTCTTTTCTCGCTGGGACTGTAATTCACGAGAACTAGATTCAGTTGCTCGTATTTTTCAGAGATTCAAATTTCAGAACAGAACCAATAATTAACCTATTATTAACTGTTCGTAAAGCATTTTATTGACCGAATGTTAACATGAATGACATCTCTTTTTTTTGCTTTTGAATCAATGGAGCTGCATGAGGTGAAAAAATCTGCCAAAGAAATCAGCTAGAAGAACGAATGATCTACAGCCACCAATAGTTTGTGGTATTAGGAAGCTCTGAACGGTGGTTAATTTGATCTGTCGTAATTCATTTTGGCGATACCACATGTGCCAAGAATTTACTTTTTAAACAAACTGAAACTGATATGGAAATATACTGTGTTTGTCACTACCATAATAACTCCTATTTGTAAATTCTTTTCTCCTAAGGCCATTTTCAAAATAATATAACGACCTGCACGTCATTTTTCAACTAATGTCTCTTTCTATAAGACCATCTTTGAAGCTTTGCACTTAATTTACAGCGGAAAATCTCTCTTCTCGTGGCCCGGTGGCCTGGTGGCTAAAGCTCCCGCTTCACACACGGAGGGCCCGGGTTCGATTCCCGGCGGGTGGAAACATTTCGACACGTTTCCTTACACCTGTTGTCCTGTTCACCTAGCAGCAAATAGGTACCTGGGTGTTAGTCGACTGGTGTGGGTCGCATCCTGGGGGACAAGATTAAGGACCCCAATGGAAATAAGTTAGACAGTCCTCGATGACGCACTGACTTTCTTGGGTTATCCTGGGTGGCTAACCCTCCGGGGTTAAAAATCCGAACGAAATCTTATCTTATCTTATCTTCAAGGCAATGCCAATCAATAGATCATTCTTTCCGTCTCTTATATGTAAATACAGTCGAACAAGGAATCCATAGCTACTGTAAGCAATGGCATGATCACCTTCAAGTACATTAATAACATCGTTTGAATTTCTAGTACATTCATTTGTTACACAAGAAACGAATCAGAATTAACCCTTTCATGAAACTGTTTTCCGACGACATTTTCTCTACTGAGCAACTCTAGAAAATGCTGCCTACATAGAATAAACTCGGAGATAAAGGTTTGTTAGAGCGTTTACTGACACCTGAGATCTCTCATTCCTTTGCAAAAAATAATGAAAATATGTAATTGTAAGCTTCTGTTGTACTAATTTGGCATATCCTGTACCAGATAGCTCGAAAAAGCACACATCAAAAATTATTAATTTATTCAACTTGTCCATTCTCCCTATTTACGACTTGTGAAAAATAATGTCTGTAATGCCTTCCCAAAGCGAAACAATTAAATCATTAATCCTAGCATGCCACTGGTATGGATCTATTTCTTCTCTACTTAAAAATCAGCCACAGAAGCAAAACCCAAAAGTCGCTTGGAAATTTGATTCTATTCACACTTGGAAAGGTTAAGTAAATTCTTGATCATTATTGCAAGACATGTGACGTTTACCGTTGTGCTGCTGTGTCAGACACAGCGACACAAAGGTATCTTGCTTCACTGAACATCTTCCACAACTATATGGCTTAGACATTAGTTAACAGTGAGAAGAGTTGCATTTGAGTGGGACCTGCTAAGCATGGACAAGTAGGCTTCCTGCAGTGCTCCTCCCTACTTACTTTCCTGCTTCTACTAGTAGGCCTCTCCTCCTGAGGTATGAGACGTTCCACGCCTCACCTTTGGCAGTATGCAAGTTCCACTCATGTACCAGATCATGGAACTGAACTCATCTGCTGGCTGAGGGACTGACCACCTCAAAAAGTATTTCTCCAAGATTAACGGACTGATTACGTCATCCTTACCTAGCCACTGCTGCTGTGCCCAATTTGACCTAACGTGTAGGCAAAGTATTTCAAAAATAAAAATTCCCAAATGCTACATATGTGTCTTACTCATCTAATTCTCGGTTTTTAACGCCATTTTCATATTTAACTATAAGAATGGCATTATGAAAAACCTACCTAGATAACGAACTTTATTGTCAACGTTGATAACGTATGTAGTTCATGTTTCTTAAGCTAAATATATTGTGTTCAAGATAGTGAAAACCTAATTGGTTGCATTATCTAATTAAGGATGTCAGCCACAGCACCGTGTCTTCATTTGCAGATGACACCCGAATCTGCATGACAGTGTCTTCCATTGCAGACACTGCAAGGCTCCTGGCGGACATCAACCAAATCTTTCAGTGGGCTGCAGAAAACAATATGAAGTTCAACGATGAGAAATTTCAATTACTCAGATATGGTAAACACGAGGAAATTAAATCTTCATCAGTACAAAACAAATTCTGGCCACAAAATAGAGCGAAACACCAACGTCAAAGACCTGGGAGTGATCATGTCGGAGGATCTCACCTTCAAGGACCATAACATTGTATCGATCGCATCTGCTAGAAAAATGACAGGATGGATAATGAGAACCTTCAAAACGAGGGATGCCAAGCCCATGATGACACTCTTCAGGTCACTTGTTCTATCTAGGCTGGAATATTGCTGCACACTAACAGCACCTTTCAAGGCAGGTGAAATTGCTGACCTAGAAAATGTACAGAGAACCTTCACGGCGCGCATAACGGAGATAAAACACCTCAATTACTGGGAGCGCTTGAGGTTTCTAAACCTGTATTCCCTGGAACGCAGGAGGGAGAGATACATGATTATATACACCTGGAAAATCCTAGAGGGACTAGTACCGAACTTGCACACGAAAATCACTCACTACGACAGCAAAAGACTTGGCAGACGATGCAACATCCCCCCAATGAAAAGCAGGGGTGTCACTAGCACGTTAAGAGACCATACAATAAGTGTCAGGGGCCCGAGACTGTTCAACTGCCTCCCAGCATACATAAGGGGGATTACCAACAGACCCCTGGCAGTCTTCAAGCTGGCACTGGACAAGCACTTAAAGTCGGTTCCTGATCAGCCGGGCTGTGGCTCGTACGTTGGTTTGCGTGCAGCCAGCAGTAACAGCCTGGTTGATCAGGCTCTGATCCACCAGGAGGCCTGGTCACAGACCGGGCCGCGGGGGCGTTGACCCCCGGAACTCTCTCCAGGTAAACTCCAGGTCCAAGCAAAAAATATGTCTTTTCATATCGCTCAGATGCCTCTTTTTTTTCTTTATATGCAGATCACAATTTCTACCTGCTAAAAACCCCTCAAGGAAGGTTCCTTGATGTTGGTGAGGGGCTCTTGATTTAGGGAATTGGATCTGTGCTCCAGTTCCCCGAATTAAGCCTGAATACCTTCCACATCCCCCCCAGGCGATGTATAATCCTCCGGGTTTAGCGCTTACCCTTGATTATAATAATAATAATAATACCTGCTAAAACAAAAGCGTCCAATTTTTTGTGTATATGAGAAGCAAAGGTCACTTTCGTAGACTAAGTCTTTTCGAGAATTAGTTCATGCAGTAACTAACGAACATAACTTATTTCAACATTAACATAGAATTCATAAAAAAATATATTAAATTTATCAAAGTTTACGACTTGCCCTTCAAACAATACGTCTCGTCGCTAATCAAGGAGCACAGTCAACTATGCTGTCTTATCAAACTGGAAACGTTACATAAGTTATGTGAACAACAGAAGAGTTGACACTTCACTGACAAAATTAATGCTAATTAACCTGAGAAACAGCATAAGTGACATAGAAAGAAAAAAATAGGCAAAAATCATGATTCATATGCATATTTTTTCTTCATTATGAGTTAAAGAAGGGATCGGCAATACAATCCGGCAGTTCTCTTAATAGTTAATTACTTTCCTTGAAATTGGATGTCCGTGATACAGGTGCTGAAGAATGCCACCATAGAACCAAAGAGCATTTTGGGAAATTTGCTGATATCCAAGATGGCCATACCTTAGCTGTTAATATAATTTTTTAAGAAATTCAGATGTCTAAACCTAAGTTTTCCCAGCCAGGGAATTCATTTCAGCTTATTTAAAATTTATCAGGAAGACTTTTTCTTTAATTGAACATTTTAGAATCTAATTCTGGGTAGTAATACTTTAGCAATTGCTTTCCATAATAGTTACAATTGTTAGGTTAGGTTAGGTAAGGTTCGTCAGGAAACAGGACAAATGTTTCCTGACGCGGGTCTTAGTCAGATGATGACCCGCCTTTGGAGCTTTTGGTCATCTGACCGAGGCCTTCCGCTGGCTTACCGGTCCACCCTTTTAAAAATTATGGTCATTTATAACCATTGTTTTTTTTGTTACAATTGTTTGAACCATTCCAGTATCAGAAGATATGGCAGCTCAACGGACGTCAACCCAGTATCTCAATATCTGACAGAAAATAGATCACTACCATGTCATGCCCGACACCATTTCCAACTTTTACACCTTAGAGTTTCCGTGTTTTGTACCTGTCGAAATATTTTGTTCTTGAAGCAGTTAGGCAAGATATATTTTTTAAAAGATATTATTGTATTATTTTATATTATATTATATTATTATATTGGCAGTTTGGAGGGATATATTTTATATCTTTATATATGTTTCTAAACTATTGTATTTGGGCGCCTCTGCAAGGACAGTGATTATGTATGAGTGAGGTGAAAGTGTTGGATAATGATGAAAGTGTTTTCTTTTTGGGGATTTTCTTTCTTTTTGGGTCATCCGGCCTCGGTGGGAGACGGCCGACTTCTTGAAAAAAATATTGTTATTATTATTATTATTATTATTATTATTATTATTATTATTATTATTATTATTATTATTATTATTATTATTATTATTATTGTCATTATTATTATTATAATCAAAACCAATCGCTAAACCCACTAGGGTCATACAGTGCTTTTCAGAGACAGACATGTTATATCCATTTGTGAGGACATCAGACACATTAACATTATACATATGGGATCCTACAAATTGTAAGTGGAAATTATTCAGAATTCACCATATCAGTTGTTTTTTGTCCATTGCAAATTGTTCCAATATATTTGCAGTAACTAAAAAAAATGGGAAATATTCGTCAAGCCATTTGAATCGGATTATAATTTATAACAAAAACGAAATTATGGATGAAAATGATATATACTCATTTTTTTGAGATTTCTGGTAAATGCTCATTGCTGCTGCCTTGGAGTCATTAATAATAATTCTATATCAGAGAAACATACGATAACAATATGTAAAAGTCAATGGACTAGTAATAATTCCAGATTCACTCAACTGTTCATGGTATAAAATATGAATGACCAGAGAAAATAGCATGAAAATTAGTATCGATAAGAACTGAGCTGAACGAGATTGAAAATTATGAGAATTACAAAAAAAAATCACTCTGGTTATATAATGAAATTACTGACATCTACATTAACCATTTATCTACAATGAAATAATTTACACACTCAAAATAATTTGCAACTGCATGTATTGTGATCGCTGCACTATCCAAGAAATGTATTGCTGAATTGCATGACAGCTGTATCCTGTACCTCAGTACACGCGATCAGAATATTGCGGAATGCGATATGTGTCTCCTATGCAGATAAACATGAACTTTAAACAATTTACGCAAATCGGAAAAGGCATTCACAAGTATTTTTTTTTCTAATATTTGTGTACGTTACGAACGTTAGATATAGTTATACGCACATGTCATATATAGTTATACGCACATGGCAGATATAGTTATACGCACATGCATGTGCATTATGCTGATTTAACGTAGAATAGCCGTACAAAGTCAAATACTGTGACGTATATATGATCGGAAGTAACAGTCCAATTATGTCTCGGAAACCAATTTCGTTAATAAAGTTGGCACATTATAATTTCCACAACATATAATATAACAACAGCTTCCTCTCAGGAAAATGAATCAGCACGAAAACTGTGAACCTAAACAGAGGATACATTTTTTTAGTTATTTCCCAGAATCCAACAGAATTTGCACATACACTGCATATACCAATAAAAGGTGTTCCTTATCTCGGTTGCTGGCGCACTCAGCTCATACCCTGATTGTCCGTGGTTCGATTCCCGTTACGGGTGGAATATTTGGGAGTGTTGCCTTACACCTGCTGTCCCTGTTCACCTAGTAGTAAGTACGTACCTGGGAGTTAGCCGACTGGTGTGGGTTGCATCCTGGGGGGGTGATAGTATACCTCAGATAGGGCTGGAGCAGAAAAATAAACTGAGGTAGGATGATAGCTCTTAGCATGAAAAATTTACGATTCATGCTATTAACAATTGCTATATTTTAATCAAATGAAAGAGCTAAACCCGGAAGGGTGAAACGACACCTGTGGAATTCGAGGCATTCATATTCGGTCCACGTACTGGAAAGTTAAGCCCAGATCCTAATATCAGTTACACTTCACCAGCATTAAAGGAAAATAGTTTAATAATGTAAAATAATCTATAATGTTTCCTTATTAAAAGTGGCAAGATGGCATCTGCAGCTTCCATTAACAACATTAACTGTCTTCTAAGGATGATACACAAATGTTAAAATTTTGGAGCCGATTAGAGTAGGTTTTCTAGACTTATAAGTTGATAAGTTTTGATAATTATTAGACGTAAATTAAATCTGGTAACTAGACTATCTAACATTGGCAACAGTGTAGTAATGCATGTCAGTACTGTCATGAATCAACATTCGTGGCATTTTAACATGCAGTGTCAAAGCTTTGAAAATTACGTACAGTTTACCAGCTTTAAAAATTTGATGCTTATCGAATAAAATTTTCTCGATTTATATAGGAAAAATTTGGAGAAACAAAGAGAAAAGTGTCGTTAAGATTATTTTGAAAACTGCAAAGTGTATCCTCGTTAAATTTTAAAACTCCTTAAACCAACATTTCTTCATATTTTGTTTTCAGTTTTACTTTCTCATTTATCGTCATTATAAAATTATCTATAATAATATTAGTAAAAATATTTGAAATATAATTTTTAGAAAAATCCAATTTGATAAAACTGCTTAAATATTCCAGATTCTCATCACCCACACAGTCCAAAATCATTAAAAAAAAAAAAAACTTCCAATTAAGATACTCTAAAGTCTATCAAGTAATTCTATAGTTATTACATGTGAATTCTGAAAATTTTGATAATTTTCCCATGACTTAAATGTAATAATTGGAAGGGATAACAATGTTTATATAATAAACATTATTATCCCTTAATGTTAATGTGACTTTAAAACGATGCAATAAGTTAATTAAGTAAAGTGGTATTAATGTAATGTTAAAGGAAATATTATTCTGATAAGGTGGATCTATTACGCACCCAGAAATATTACTGAATTTAAATAAATATATGTGTAAGAGATAGGAGAGTGAAGAAGCAAAGCCGGAGGGACGAGGATAGGACGAACTGGCTTGTTCGTGAAGGTTTTCTGCTAATTTCTAGTGTCTGATAGCAATATTGTCGGGTAATTCAGTGCTACAGAATAACGGGAAGAAGACAGAAATCTGTAAATGTCCATCTAGAAATGGAAATGAAGGTATCTAGTGAATGGACGACAGAAAATGTGATACTGAAGCTGTGAATGAGATGTCATATCGACTATGAACACGTGTGCTCTTCCACATTTAGTTTCACCTGCCAGTGTGTGTTACAGACCACACAACAAGTAAGGTTTCTGGATACTGGCCATATTTTATGTAATCTTCCTGTGGGAGACGTTAGTATAAACCACCAGTCTAATAAATTAGTAAGCGTCATAAGAACATATGTTCCATATATGAAATGATAAATGATATTAATATTTGTAAATAAGTAAACAAGACAAATTACTTAAACTTTTCCACATAAATTCTTTTATTGTCAAATTATGTTTTGATAATTAAATATACAGTCCACTTACAAGCGAATGTTATTGACAATTTTTTTTTTAGTAAAGATACAGGAACCAAGTGTTCCTGGTCCAGGGGTTTATCTTACTTCGCTTATTAATATGCTTAAATTTGGCAGGTAGGTCACTGCACTCACTAGGTCACAGATGGGGCGACCGCCTCCTGCCTAACCAGCCTCTCTTACCCACACGCGGGCTGGAGATCGACTAACCATACCACGGGCGGGATTTGAACCCGCGGTCAGAGAGTCTCAAAACTCCAGACCGTCGCGTTAGCCACTGGACCAGCAGTGGTCACAGTGGTGCCTATGCTAACCTTCCTATGGTGTAGAAATATACCTAGTTGGAAGAAGCTTATTGTGGCTAGCTGGTCCAGTGGCTAACGCTACGGTCTGGAGTTTTGAGACTCTCTGACCGCGGGTTCAAATCCCGCCCGTGGTATGGTTTGTTTGTAATCGTGTCATTACGATTTCGTGAGTCATGGAGATCGACTCTTTCTTCTTCTTCCTCCACCTCCTCCTCCCCGACCTCCTCCTCCTCGTCCCTGTGTGCCACCAAAGGGTATACAAATGCATCATCCTAAATATTTTGAAGGTATTCAGAATAAGGATTCTGTGGTTACTGAATGTTAGTGAATATCTCCGATTCAATAAAATGGGTTAATTGGGATTTTTGGCAGCCAATAACAGCGTGTACCATGCATTCAGGAAGCTGCACCAATAATGAAAATCTCAAGATTCTCACACGAGTCATACTCCAGCTATAGCTGGATGTTAACTTTTATACTATATTGAGAAAATAGCCCATACACAAATAAAAGTATATGATACTTCCCAGCTTGTAACATGAATCAGCCATGATATACTGAAGCCATTCAAAAGAGCTAAATTGATTTTTTTTTAAATATTTTTGAACGGGACCAAAAAAAAACTCTTTACACTATTTGATAAATAAAACTGACAAATCTGCACCTACACACTGACTCACTCTCCACTGTGGTCGAAGTTCAAGCTTCGTTTTTTTAAATGTTTGAACCTGTGTCATAGAACCATTAGAACCGTTCAAAATGTTACTGTATAAGACAATTTAAATAAATTTAATCTGCGTAATTCTACCTGGATTAAATTATTTGCTTCCTAAAATGTGACAGTAACCGAAATGTATGTATATATTTTTGAATGTATGTATAAATGCATTCATGTTTGTATGTATAAGTGTATGAATGTTTCTATGCATGTATGTATGCATGCATATTTGTATGTATAAGTGTACGTATGTTTGTAAGCATCTATGTTTGCATATATGTATGTATGTATGTATGTATGTATGTATGTATGTATATATGTATGTATGTATGTATGTATGTATGTATGTATGTATGTATGTATGTATGTATGTATGTATGTATGTATGTATGCATGTATGTATGTTTGTATGTATGTGAGTACGTTTCTAAGTATGCATGAATATATGTGCGTATGTATGTATGTGTGAGATGAACTGGCTGGCGTCACCACGATACCTCACTCTGAGAAAACTTCGTCTCATTCAACTTGTTTCTACTCATGCAATATTGCGTAGCTCTTAATGACGAGCGAAAACTTGTAAAAGATCTTGATCTAAAGATTTAAATCCCCCGTGGCTTGTTTTTTTGTTTGTGTGTATGAATGAATCTATGTGTATGTATGTATAAACCATTTATATATGAATATAAGTATGTTTCTATGTATGTATGTATATGTATGTATGTATAAACCTTCATCATCGTTCAACATTTGTACCATCATTCATACGTAATCACTGTCTTTTTAGAGGTGCTCAGATAATACAGTTTAGATGTTTCTCTAAACTACCAATATCCCAAGCCCCTTTTTAAATGCAGTCATTGTACTTCCCACCTCCAGGACTCAAGTCCGGCTAACTGTTTCCCCTGAATCCCTTCACAAAATATTACCCTGCTCACACTCCATTAGCTCGTCAGGTTCCCAGAACCATTCGTCTACATTCACTCCTATTTAACATGGTCATGCACGCTTGCTGGGAGTCCAAGCCCCTGGCCCACAAAACCTGCTTTACCCCACTCTCTCCAACCTTTCCTAGGACGACCCCTACCCCTATAGCTTTATATGCACTCCAAGACATTCTACTTTGTTCAATCCTCTCTAAATGACCAAACCACCTCAACAACCCCTCTTCACCTCTTTGACTAATACTTTTAGTAACTCCTTACTCCCTCCTAACTTCTACACTACAAATTCTCTGCATAATACTTACACTACACATTGCCCTTAAACAAGACATCTCCACTGCATCCAACCTCCTCCTTGCTGCAGCATTTACTACCCCTGCTTCACACCCATATAAGTGTGTTGGTACCACTATACTCTCATACATTCCTTTCATTGCCTCGTTTTTTTTCTGCAAAGATACCTCAAAGCACGACTCAACTTTTTCCTTCATCAGTTCAGTGTTTAACCTCATCCTTCCTAAACCCATCTGCTGACAAGTCAACTCTCAAATATCTGAACACATTCGCTTCTTCCATACTCCCTCCCTCCAATGTGATATCCAGTTTTTCTTTATCTAAATCGGTTGATACCCTCATCACCTTACTCTTATCTATGTTCACTCTCAACTGTCTACCTGTACACACCCTCCCAAATTCGTCCACTAAACTCGGCAACGTTTCTTTAGAATCTCCCAAAAGCACAGTATCATCAGCAAAATGGAAATGTGTCAAGTCCCGATTTCTGTTTGATTCCCCATAATTAATTCCACCCCTCTCCCCAACACCCTAGCATTTACTTCTTCTACAATCCCATCTATAAATATGTTAAACAACCATGGTGACATAACACATCCCAGTCTAAGACCTACTTTTACCGGGAAGTAATCTCCCTCCCTCCTACACACCCTAACCTGAGCCTCACTATCCTCATAAAATTTTTTTTGCAGCATTTAGTAAGTACTACCTATTCCATACGCTTTTGCAACATCTGCCACATTTTTCCCCTATCCTCCCTGTTATATGCAAAATCCATAAATGCAATGGAAACTTCCCTACCTTCATCTAAATACTGTTTATATATATGCTCCAGTGTAAACACTTGATCTACACATCCCCTACCAATTCTGAAGCCTCCTTGTTCACCTTACATCTCATTCTTTCAATAATAACCCTACCATACACTACCTGGTATACCCAGTAAACTTCTTCCCCTATAATTTTAAATCTCATTTGTCCCTATTCCCTTTATAGGTAGGTACCTTCCCCTCTTTCATACATTTATTGAACAAAAATACCAACCACTCCAACACAATATCCCACTTTGTTTTTAATATTTCTGTCATTATCCCATCAGTACCTGCTGCTTTACCCTCTTTCATTCTACGTAATGCCTCACGCACCTCCCCCACACTCACATCCTGCTCGTCTTCACTCCCAAAAGATGTTATACCTCCCTGACCAGTGCATAAAATTACTACCTTCCTTCCTTCATCAACATTTTTAAGTTCCTCAAAATATTACCGTTAAGTTATATTATATATGAATTATATTCTATTCTATTCCATTCTATGTGATTTGCCATTATGGATCCCGGCTAGGGTCTCATCCAAATACATTAAGTATTTTCTAAAATTCTCACTTATGTGTTTAGAGATATATATATTTTTTCATTCATGTTAATGTAAAAATTAATAATTTTGTGCCAAAAGAACCATAGAAAACTTACCTAACCTTATCGCAAGTTTTAAGTATATTAGTTGGAATAGGTTAAATTAAATTGCGCTTGTTATAAAATATATCTTTAAACGTATGAGAGAAAATTTTAGAAAGAACTTAATTTTCAAAGAGTTTTTGATAATTGACCTGTTCGAAACGACATATATATATATATATATATATATATATATATATATATATATATATATATATATATATATATATATATATATATATATATATATATATATATATATATACACACATATATATATATATATATATATATATATATATATATATATATATATATATATATATATATATATATATATATATATATATACATATATATATATATATATATATATATATATATATATATATATATATATTATATATATATATTGTATATATATTATATATATATATTATATATGTATATATGTATATATATTATATATATATTATGTTTATATTATATGTATATGTCGTGCCGAATATGTAAAATTGGTCAATTAGCAAGAACTCATTTAAAATTAAGTCCTTTCTAAAATTTTCTCTTATGCGTTTAAAGATATATTTTTTTCATTAATGTTAATGTAAAAAAATTTAATTTTGCACCAAAAGATTCTTAGAAAACTTACCTAACCTTATTATAATAAGAACAATTTATTTTAGCCTAACCCAACTATATATATTTTAGATTTGTTTACAATAATTTAATACTAAATAAACACAGTGAAATATATTTTTTTCGTTAGGTTCAGAATGATTTTGGCGAAATTATTGCATACACAAATTTTCACTTGTCCTATATGGCAAGATGAACGTTGCTATTTAAGCCAAGATCGCAAGTTCTGCCTATTCGGCACGACATATATATATATATATATATATATATATATATATATATATATATATATATATATATATATATATATATATATATATATATATATATATATATATTTATATATATATATATATATATATATATATATATATATATATATATATATATATATATATATACATTTACATACATACATATATTTTATTATTATTATCACACCGGCCGATTCCCACCAAGGCAGGGTGGCCCGAAAAAGAAAAACTTTCACCATCATTCACTCCATCACTGTCTTGCCAGAAGGGTGCTTTACACTACAGTTTTTAAACTGCAACATTAACACCCCTCCTTCAGAGTGCAGGCACTGTACTTCCCATCTCCAGGACTCAAGTCCGGCCTGCCGGTTTCCCTGAATCCCTTCATAAATGTTACTTTGCTCACACTCCAACAGCACGTCAAGTATTAAAAACCATTTGTCTCCATTCACTCCTATCAAACACGCTCACGCATGCCTGCTGGAAGTCCAAGCCCCTCGCACACAAAACCTCCTTTACCCCCTCCCTCCAACCCTTCCTAGGCCGACCCCTACCCCGCCTTCCTTCCACTACAGACTGATACACTCTTGAAGTCATTCTGTTTCGCTCCATTCTCTCTACATGTCCGAACCACCTCAACAACCCTTCCTCAGCCCTCTGGACAACAGTTTTGGTAATCCCGCACCTCCTCCTAACTTCCAAACTACGAATTCTCTGCATTATATTCACACCACACATTGCCCTCAGACATGACATCTCCACTGCCTCCAGCCTTCTCCTCGCTGCAACATTCATCACCCACGCTTCACACCCATATAAGAGCGTTGGTAAAACTATACTCTCATACATTCCCCTCTTTGCCTCCAAGGACAAAGTTCTTTGTCTCCACAGACTCCTAAGTGCACCACTCACTCTTTTTCCCTCATCAATTCTATGATTCACCTCATCTTTCATAGACCCATCCGCTGACACGTCCACTCCCAAATATCTGAATACATTCACCTCCTCCATACTCTCTCCCTCCAATCTGATATTCAATCTTTCATCACCTAATCTTTTTGTTATCCTCATAACCTTACTCTTTCCTGTATTCACCTTTAATTTTCTTCTTTTGCACACCCTACCAAATTCATCCACCAATCTCTGCAACTTCTCTTCAGAATCTCCCAAGAGCACAGTGTCATCAGCAAAGAGCAGCTGTGACAACTCCCACTTTGTGTGTGATTCTTTATCTTTTAACTCCACGCCTCTTGCCAAGACCCTCGCATTTACTTCTCTTACAACCCCATCTATAAATATATTAAACAACCACGGTGACATCACACATCCTTGTCTAAGGCCTACCTTTACTGGGAAAAAATTTCCTTCTTTCCTACATACTCTAACTTGAGCCTCACTATCCTCGTAAAAATTCTTCACTGCTTTCAGTAACCTACCTCCTACACCATACACTTGCAACATCTGCCACATTGCCCCCCTATCCACCCTGTCATATGCCTTTTCCAAATCCATAAATGCCACAAAGACCTCTTTAGCCTTATCTAAATACTGTTCACTTATATGTTTCACTGTAAACACCTGGTCCACACACCCCCTACCTTTCCTAAAGCCTCCTTGTTCATCTGCTATCCTATTCTCCGTCTTACTCTTAATTCTTTCAATTATAACTCTACAATACACTTTACCAGGTACACTCAACAGACTTATCCCCCTATAATTTTTGCACTCTCTTTTATCCCCTTTGCCTTTATACAATGGAACTATGCATGCTCTCTGCCAATCCCTAGGTACCTTACCCTCTTCCATACATTTATTAAATAATTGCACCAACCACTCCAAAACTATATCCCCACCTGCTTTTAACATTTCTATCTTTATCCCATCAATCCCGGCTGCCTTACCCCCTTTCATTTTGCCTACTGCCTCACGAACTTCCCCCACACTCACAACTGGCTCTTCCTCACTCCTACAAGATGTTATTCCTCCTTGCCCTATACACGAAATCACAGCTTCCCTATCTTCATCAACATTTAACAATTCCTCAAAATATTCCTTCCATCTTCCCAATACCTCTAACTCTCCATTTAATAACTCTCCTCTCCTATTTTTAACTGACAAATCCATTTGTTCTCTAGGCTTTCTTAACTTGTTAATCTCACTCCAAAACTTTTTCTTATTTTCAACAAAATTTGTTGATAACATCTCACCCACTCTCTCATTTGCTCTCTTTTTACATTGCTTCACCACTCTCTTAACTTCTCTCTTTTTCTCCATATACTCTTCCCTCCTTGCATCACTTCTACTTTGTAAAAACTTCTCATATGCTAACTTTTTCTCCCTTACTACTCTCTTTACATCATCATTCCACCAATCGCTCCTCTTCCCTCCTGCACCCACTTTCCTGTAACCACAAACTTCTGCTGAACACTCTAACACTACATTTTTAAACCTACCCCATACCTCTTCGACCCCATTGCCTATGCTCTCATTAGCCCATCTATCCTCCAATAGCTGTTTATATCTTACCCTAACTGCCTCCTCTTTTAGTTTATAAACCTTCACCTCTCTCTTCCCTGATGCTTCTATTCTCCTTGTATCCCATCTACCTTTTACTCTCAGTGTAGCTACAACTAGAAAGTGATCTGATATATCTGTGGCCCCTCTATAAACATGTACATCCTGAAGTCTACTCAACAGTCTTTTATCTACCAATACATAATCCAACAAACTACTGTCATTTCGCCCTACATCATATCGTGTATACTTATTTATCCTCTTTTTCTTAAAATATGTATTACCTATAACTAAACCCCTTTCTATACAAAGTTCAATCAAAGGGCTCCCATTATCATTTACACCTGGCACCCCAAACTTACCTACCACACCCTCTCTAAAAGTTTCTCCTACTTTAGCATTCAAGTCCCCTACCACAATTACTCTCTCACTTGGTTCAAAGGCTCCTATACATTCACTTAACATCTCCCAAAATCTCTCTCTCTCCTCTGCATTCCTCTCTTCTCCAGGTGCATACACGCTTATTATGACCCACTTCTCGCATCCAACCTTGACTTTAATCCACATAATTCTTGAATTTACACATTCATATTCTCTTTTCTCCTTCCATAACTGATCATTTAACATTACTGCTACCCCTTCCTTTGCTCTAACTCTCTCAGATACTCCAGATTTAATCCCATTTATTTCCCCCCACTGAAACTCTCCTACCCCCTTCAGCTTTGTTTCGCTTAGGGCCAGGACATCCAACTTCTTTTCATTCATAACATCAGCAATCATCTGTTTCTTGTCATCCGCACTACATCCACGCACATTTAAGCAACCCAGTTTTATAAAGTTTTTCTTCTTCTCTTTTTTAGTAATTGTATACAGGAGAAGGGGTTACTAGCCCATTGCTCCCGGCATTTTAGTCGCCTCATACGACACGCATGGCTTACGGAGGAAAGATTCTTTTCCACTTCCCCATGGACAATAGAAGAAATAAAAAAGAACAAGAGCTATTTAGAAAAAGGAGAAAAACCTAGATGTATGTATATATATATATGCATGTGCGTGTCTGTGAAGTGTGACCAAAGTGTAAGTAGGAGTAGCAAGATATCCCTGTTATCTTAGCGTGTTTATGAGACAGAAAAAGAAACCAGCAATCCTACCATCATGCAAAACAGTTACAGGTTTTTGTTTCACAGTCATCTGGCAGGACGGTAGTACTTCCGTGGGTGGTTGCTGTCTACCAACCTACTACCTAGATGTATATATGTATATATATATATATGTATATATGTATGTATATATATATATATATGTATATATGTATGTATATATATATATATATGTCGTGCCGAATAGGAAGAACTTGCTATCTTGGTTTAAATAGCAACGTTCATCTTGCCATATAGGACAAGTGAAAATTTGTGTATGCAATAATTTCCCCAAAATCATTCTGAACCTAACGAAAAAAAATATATTTCACTGTGTTTAGTATTAAATTATTGTAAACAAATCTAAAATATATTTAGTTGGGTTAGGCTAAAATAAATTATTCTTGAAATAATAAGGTTAGGTAAGTTTTCTAAGATTCTTTTATAGCAAAATTAAAAAAAATTACATCAACATTAATGAAAAAAATATATCTTTAAAAGTATAAGAGAAAATTTTAGAAAATATTTAATTTTAAATGAGTTCTTGCTAATTGACCAGTTTTACATATTCGGCACGACATATATATATATATATATATATATATATATATATATATATATATATATATATATATATATATATATATATATATATATGCATGTCGTGTCGAATAGGCAGAACTTGCGATCTTGGTTTAAATAGCAACACTCATCTTGCCATATAGGACAAGCGAAAATTTGTGTATGCAATAATTTCGCCAAAATCATTCTGAACCTAACGAAAAAAAATATATTTGTTTGTGTTTGTTTAGTACTAAATTACTGTAAACGTATTTAAAATATATTTAGTTGGGTTAGGCTAAAATAAATTGCTCTTTTTATAATAAGGTTAGGTAAGTTTTCAAAGATTCTTTTGGTGCAAAATTAAAAATTTTCACATTAACATCAATGGAAAAAATATATCTTTAAACTTATAAGTGAAAATTTCAGAAAGGACTTAATTTTAAATGATTTCTTGCTAATTGACCAGTTTCACATATTCGGCACGACATATAAATATATATATATATATGTCGTGCCGAATATGCAAAACTGGTCAATTAGCAAGAACTCTTTTAAAATTAAGTTCTTTCTAAAATTTTCTCTTATACGTTTAGAGATATATTTTTTTCATTAATGGTAATGCAAAATTTTTAATTTTGCACCAAAATAATCTTAGAAAACTTACCTAACCTTATTATAATAAGAGTAATTTATTTTAGCCTAACCCAACTAAATATATTTTATATTTGTTTACAATACTTTAATACTAAACAAACAGTGAAATATAATTTTTTCGTTAGGTTCAGAATGATTTTGGCGAAATTATTGCATACACAAATTTTCACTTGTCCTATATGTCAAGATGAACGTTGCTATTTAAGCCAAGATCGCAAGTTCTGCCTATTCGGCACGACATATATATATATTTATATATATATATATATATATATATATATATATATATATATGTCGTGCCGAATAGGCAGAATTTGCGATCTTGGCTTAAATAGCAACGTTCATCTTGCCATATAGGACAAGTGAAAATTTATGTATGCAATAATTTCGCCAAAATCATTCTGAACCTAACGAAAAAAATATATTTCACTGTGTTTGTTTAGTATTAAATTATTGTAAACAAATCTAAAATATAATTTGTTGGGTTAGGCTAAAATAAATTGCGGTTGTTATAATAAGGTTAGGTAAGTTTTCTAAGTTCCTTTTGGTGCAAAATTATAAATTTTTACATCAACAGTAATGAAAAAAATATATCTTTAAACGTATAAGAGAAAATTTTAGAAAGGACTTAATTTTAAATGAGTTCTTGCTAAATGACCAGTTTTACATATTCGGCACGACATATATATATATATATATATATATATAAATATATATATATATATATATTTATATATATATATATATATATATATATATATATATATATGTCGTGCCTAATAGGCAGAACTTGCGATCTTGGCTTAAATAGCAACGTTCATCTTGCCATATAGGACAAGTGAAAATTTGTGTATGCAATAATTTCGCTAAAATCATTCTGAACCTAACGAAAAAAATACATTTGATTGTGTTTGTTTAGTACTAAATTACTGTAAACGTATTTAAAATATATTTAGTTGGGTTAGGCTAAAATAAATTGCTCTTTTTATAATAAGGTTAGGTAAGTTTTCTAAGATTCTTATGGTGCAAAATTAAAAATTTTTACATTAACATTAACGAAAAAAATATATCTTTAAACGTATAAGAGAAAATTTCAGAAAGGACTTAATTTTAAATGAGTTCTTGCTAATTGACCAGTTTTACATATTCGGCACGACATATATATATATATATATTTATATATATAAATATATATGTATATACATATATATATATATATATATATATATATATATATATATATTTAAATATATAAATATATATATACTTCAGTGGCCAGTGAAGGTAAGGGTACTACTGCCCCTGAAAATGGAGGTAAGCACATTCTTGTGGTTGGTGACTCTCAGGTAAGATATATTGACCGTGCTTTTTGTAATAGGAATAAGAAGATGAGAGATTGAGTGTGCTTCCCTGGAGCTGGTTTTGGGACATTGTCAACAGGCTGGATAATATCATGTCAGGTAATGAGAACAAGCCCATTATCTGTCTCAGTGCTGGTGGAAATGATATTGGGAAGGGTAGGAGAGAAGAGCTGCTAGATAAGTACAGGTCAGCTATAGATTTCATTAAGTCTAAGGGAGGGATCCCAATCATATGTAGCATCTTGCCTAGAAGGGGAGTAGGAAATGAATGGTTGTCTAGGGCAATTGGTGTAAATTTCTGGCTAGACAGATACTGCAAGGAACTTGCAATCCCATTCATTGACAACTGGAACAACTTTTATGGCAAACATGATATGTATGCAAGGGATGGGGTACATCTCTCTGATGGCAGGGGTGGTAGCACTTGCAGACTCGATTGAGAAGGCCATTGGTGAAATGCCTATGATTTTAAACTGATGGAAGATAGAGGTATGTGTGTGTGTGGGAAACAAGCAGGTTGCATCACTATGGTTGGAAACAGTAAATGTGTAAAAGGCATTCAGCATGAAGTTATAAATAAAGACAATAGATCAGGTCAGCAAACAAAGGGGGACAGCAGAGGGCAGCAAGGGACTAGCTCCCTTAAGGTTTACTATACTAATAGCAGGAGTGTAAGAAATAAGATAGATGAGCTAAGATTAATTGCAAGTGCAGGAAACATAGATATTATTGCTATAACAGAGACCTGGCTCAATCTGAAAGATAGAGAGATGCCCTCTGAATGTCACATACAAGGCTATAAATTATTCCACACTGACAGGGTCAACAGGAAGGGTGGTGGAGTAGCGATGTATGTCAGAGACAATTTAAATTGTTGTGTTAGACAAGATATTAAATTAGAAGCGTCAGCCACTGAATCTGTTTGGTTACAGCTTCTCGAGGGCCGAGAAAAAACTAATTTTGGGTGTGATTTACAGGGCCCCAAATCTTGATAGGGAGTGCAGTAAACTTCTATGGGACGAAATTCGTAAGGCATCTACATACGAAAATGTTGTGCTAATGGGAGATTTCAACTATAGACAGATTGACTGGAGCAATTTGACAGGAAATTTAGAGTCAGGTGACTTTCTTGATACGATCCAGGATTGTTTTTTAAAACAGTTTGTGACAGAGCCTACTAGGGGAAATAACCTCCTTGACTTGGTTCTTGCCAGTAGGGAAACTCTAATTAATAATCTTGAGGTTAATGATGAGCTTGGGGAAAGTGATCACAAATCACTCAGTTTTAATATATCATGGAATTCCCCTAATAATGGCAATCAAGTCTCCGTCCCTGACTTTCGCTTGGCTGATTTCATAGGACTGAAAAATTACTTAGGTGGGCTGAACTGGAATGACCTGACTAAGGGTCAGGTAGGTGGTGATGGTTGCCGATATGATGCTTTCCAGGGCATAGTTCTAGCTGCTCAGTCAAATTATGTTCCAAATAGGGAAATCAGATCAAACAAAAATGATCCTAAATGGATGAACAATAGATTAAAATATCTGATTGGTCAAAAGAGAGGCATATATAGGCAAATCAAAAGAGGAGAGGGGCAATTAAGAAATCGATATATTCAGTTAAAGAGAGAAATAAAAAAGGGAATTAGAAAAGCAAAAAGAGATTATGAGGTTAAAGTTGCAAGAGAATCGAAGACTAACCCAAAAGGATTCTTTCAGGTATACAGAAGTAAGATCAGGGACAAGATAGGCCCACTCAAAAGTTCCTCGGGTCAGCTCACTGACAGTGATAAGGAAATGTGTAGAATTTTTAACACATACTTCCTCTCAGTTTTTACACAGGAGGATACCAGCGATATTCCAGTAATGATAAATTATGTAGAACAGGACGATAATAAACTGTGCACTATTAGGGTCACAAGTGACATGGTCCTTAGGCAAATAGATAAATTAAAACCTAACAAATCCCCAGGCCCTGATGAACTGTATGCAAGGGTTCTAAAGGAATGTAAAGAGGAGCTTAGCACACCTTTGGCTAATCTTTTCAACATATCACTACAAACTGGCATGGTGCCAGATAAGTGGAAAATGGCAAATGTGATACCTATTTTCAAAACAGGTGACAGGTCCTTAGCTTCGAACTATAGACCAATAAGCCTAACCTCCATAGTGGGAAAATTTATGGAATCAATAATTGCCGAGGCAGTTCGTAGCCACCTTGAAAAGCATAAATTAATCAACGAATCTCAGCATGGTTTTACAAAGGGGCGTTCCTGCCTTACGAATTTATTAACTTTTTTCACTAAGGTATTTGAGGAGGTAGATCATGGTAATGAATATGATATTGTGTATATGGACTTCAGTAAGGCTTTTGACAGGGTCCCACATCAGAGACTATTGAGGAAAATTAAAGCACATGGAATAGGAGGAGAAATTTTTTCCTGGATAGAGGCATGGTTGACAAATAGGCAGCAGAGAGTTTGCATAAATGGGGAGAAATCAGAGTGGGGAAGCGTCACGAGCGGTGTTCCACAGGGGTCAGTGTTGGGCCCCCTGCTGTTCACAATCTACATAAACGACATAGATGAGGGCATAAAGAGCGACATCGGCAAGTTTGCCGATGACACCAAAATAGGCCGTCGAATTCATTCTGACGAGGACATTCGAGCACTCCAGGAAGATTTGAATAGACTGATGCAGTGGTCGGAGAAGTGGCAGATGCAGTTTAATATAGACAAATGCAAAGTTCTAAATGTTGGACAGGACAATAACCATGCCACATATAAACTAAATAATGTAGATCTTAATATTACGGATTGCGAAAAAGATTTAGGAGTTCTGGTTAGCAGTAATCTGAAACCAAGACAACAGTGCATAAGTGTTCGCAATAAAGCTAATAGAATCCTTGGCTTCATATCAAGAAGCATAAATAATAGGAGTCCTCAGGTTGTTCTTCAACTCTATACATCCTTGGTTAGGCCTCATTTAGATTATGCTGCACAGTTTTGGTCACCGTATTACAGAATGGATATAAATTCTCTGGAAAATGTACAAAGGAGGATGACAAAGATGATCCCATGTATCAGAAACCTTCCCTATGAGGATAGACTAAGGGCCCTGAAACTGCACTCTCTAGAAAGACGTAGAATTAGGGAGGATATGATTGAGGTGTATAAATGGAAGACAGGAATAAATAAAGGGGATGTAAATAGTGTGCTGAAAATATCTAGCCTAGACAGGACTCGCAGCAATGGTTTTAAGTTGGAAAAATTCAGATTCAGGAAGGATATAGGAAAGTACTGGTTTGGTAATAGAGTTGTGGATGAGTGGAACAGACTCCCAAGTACCGTTATAGAGGCCAGAACGTTGTGTAGCTTTAAAAATAGGTTGGATAAATACATGAGTAGATGTGGGTGGGTGTGAGTTAGACCTGATAGCTTGTGCTAACAGGTCGGTTGCCGTGTTCCTCCCTTAAGTCAATGTGACCTGACCTGACTAGGTTGGGTGCATTGGCTTAAGCCGGTAGGAGACTTGGACCTGCCTCGCATGGGCCAGTAGGCCTTCTGCAGTGTTCCTTCGTTCTTATGTTCTTATGTTCTTATATATATAAATATATATATATAGATATATAATATAATATATATATATATAATATAATATATATATAATATAATATATATATATATATATATATATATATATATATATATATATATATGTCGTGCCGAATAGGCAGAACTTGCGATCTTGGCTTAAATAGCAACGCTCATCTTGCCATATAGGACAAGTGAAAATTTGTGTATGCAATAATTTCGCAAAAATTATTCTGAACCTAACGAAAAAAATATATTTCACTGTGTTAGATTAGTATTAAATTATTGTAAACAAATCTAAAATATATTTAGTTGCGTTAGGCTAAAATAAATTGTTCTTGTTATAATAAGGTTAGGTAAGTTTTCTAAGATTCTTTTGGAGCAAAATTAAAAATGTTTACATTAACGTTAATGAAAAATATATATCTTTAAACGTATCAGAGAAAATTTTAGAAAGGACTTAATTTTAAATGAGTTCTTGCTAATTGACCAGTTTTACATATTCGGCACGACATATATATATATAAATATATATATATATATATATATATATATATATATATATATATATATATATATATATATATATATATATATATATATATATATATATATATATATATATATATATATATATATATATATATATATATATATATATATATATATATATATATATATATATATATATATATATATATATATATATATATATATATATATATATATATATATATATATATATATATATATATATATATATATATATATATATATATATATATATATAATATATATATACTTATATATATATATATATATATATATATATATATAGGGGTGGTAGGAGAAAATTCTCAAACAGCTTCATTAAGTTTTCCCTGAAGCAAGTTTATTCTTTTCTCTATGAGGGTCTCTAGTACAGTTCTAGAGGTGGTATCCCTATATATATATATATATATATATATATATATATATATATATATATATATATATATATATATATATATATATATATATATATATATATATATATATATATATATGTATATATATATATATATATATATATATATATATATATATATATATATATATATATATATATATATATATATATATATATATATATATATATGTATGTATGTATATATGTAGATGGGGAGATGGAGGTATTGGGTAGATGGCGAGAATATTTTGAGGAACTTTTAAATGTCGACGAAGAAAGGGAGGCAGTAATTTCATGCACTGTCCAGGGAGGTATACCATCTTGCAGGAGTGAAGAAGAGCAGGATGTGAGTGTGGGGGAGGAACGTGAGGCATTACGCATAATGAAAGTGGGTAAAGCACCTTGAACTGAAGGGATCATGACAAGGGGGGATATAGTGGTGGAGTGGTTGGTATTTTTTGTTTAATAAATGTATGAAAGAGGGGAAGGTACCTAGGGATTGCCAGAGAGCATGTATAGTCCCTTTATATAAAGGGAAGGGGGAAAAAAGAGATTGTAAAAGTTATATAGGAATAAGTTTACTGAGTATACCAGGAAAAGTATACGGTAGGGTTATTATTGAAAGAATTAGAGGTAAGACAGAATGTAGGATTGCGGATGAGCAAGGAGGTTTTAGAGTGGGTAGAGGATGTGTAAATCAAGTGTTAACATTGAAGCATATATGGGAACAGTATTTAGATAAAGGTGGTAGTAGGTGGATTATTATTATTATAATCAAGGGGGAAGCGCTAAACCCGGAGGATTATACAGCGCCTGGGGGGGGGGGTATGTGGAAGGCATTCAGGCTTAATTCAGAGAACTGGAGCACAGATCCAATTCCCTAAATCAAGAGCCCCTCACCAACATCAAGGAACCTTCCTTGAGGGGGGGTAGTAGGTGGAATAGGTGGTATGGTACTAAATGCTGTAAAGAGTTTTTATGAGGATAGTGAGGCTTAGGTTAGGATGTGTAGAAGAGAGGGAGACTACTTCCCAGTAAAAGTAGGTCTTATGCAAGGATGTGTAATGTCACCATGGTTGTTTAATATATTTATAGATGGGGTTGTAAAAGAAGTAAATGTTAGGGTGTTCGAGAGAGGGGTGGAATTAAATTATGGGGGATCAAATACAAAATGGGAATTGACACAGTTACATTTTGCTGATGATACTGTGCTTATGGGAGATTCTAAAGAAAAGTTGCAAAGGTTAGGAGGTAAAGTTCTAGCATGGATTGAGGCATGGCTTACCAAGAGAAAGCAGAGAGTTACCATTAATGGAGTGAAATCTGGATGGGGATTAGTCACTAGTGGCGTTCCACAAGGATCAGTTTTAGGCCCTCTCTTGTTCATAATTTACATTAATGACCTTGATGAAGGGATTACGAGTGACATGAATAAGTTTGCTGATGATACAAAGATAGGCCGTATAATTTACTCTGAGGAGGATATCAATGAACTCCAAGACGATTTGGACAAATTAATGTCTTGGTCTGAAAAATGGCAGATGAAGTTCAATGTGGATAAGTGTAAGGTACTTGCCCTTGGTAACGAAAATAATCATCGAAGCTATAATCTAGGTGAAGTAGAGCTTGGTCGTACAGAATGTGAAAAAGACTTGGGAGTCATGGTAAGCAGAAATCTAAAGCCAAGACAGCAGTGCCTTAGTGTGCGCAACAAGGCCAACAGATTACTTGGATTTATCTCAAGAAGTATAAGTAGCAGAAGTCCAAAAGTTATTTTGCAACTCTACACATCACTAGTAAGGCCTCATTTGGATTACGCTGCTCAGTTTTGGTCCCCTTACTACAGGATGGATATAGACTCGTTAGAGAACATACAGAGAAGAATGATTAAAATGATTTACTGTGTAAGGAACCTCCCGTATGAAGATAGACTTAAAGCCTTAAATCTCCACTCTCTGGAGAGGCGTAGAATGAGGGGAGATATCATTGAAGTGTATAAGTGGATGACGGGCATAAACAAGGGAGATATTAATAAAGTACTCAGGGTGTCGAACCAGGTAAGAACCAGGAATAATGGATTTAAGTTGGATAAATTTAGATTTAGAAAGGATATAGGTAAGTACTGGTTTTCTAACAGAGTTGTAGATGCGTGGAACAGTCTTCCCAGTGGGGTGATAGAGGCTAGGACCTTGGGTACCTTTAAGAAGAGACTGGACAAATATATGAGTGGGAGGGGATGGGTTTGATTGGTGTCATTGGGTACAGGAGTTATTTCTTGGGTAGCTTCAGGTAGA
>NC_091363.1:18509081-18559081 GCF_038502225.1 Cherax quadricarinatus | reverse complement strand
TCTCTCTCTCTCTCTCTCTCTCTCTCTCTCTCTCTCTCTCTCTCTCTCTCTCTCTCTCTCTCTCTCTCTCTCTCTCTCTCTCTCTCTCTCTCTCTCTCTCTATATATATATATATATATATATATATATATATATATATATATATATATATATATATATATATATATCTCACTCAAAAAAAAAAAAAAAAAGAAAAAAAAAAAAAAAAAAGCTGGGGACTCTCAGGAACCAGGGATCAGATGAGAATGGTTCTGGTAGGGAGGAGTGGATGGAGGAGCAGTGGAAAAGGATGGAACAAGAGTGGGAGAGAAAATTAGGAAAGCTTTCTGAAAAAATGGAGAAAGAGCTCTCTGTGAAATTGGAAAAGAGGTTGGAGAAGGAGACAGAGAATTGGGAGGCACAAGTCGAAACTGCAGTAGCCAGAGTAATGGTCCTAGAAGTTGAGATAAAGAGGCTGAAGCGAGTTACAGGGGCAGTGACCAGAGAAGACACAGCATATGAAGCTGAGAGGCCAAACAGGAAGGAAGGAGATATGAATTATGCTAAGGTCATATCAGCCTGCCAAGAAGGGCCAAGGAGTGAAAGGGAAGAACAGCTGGGTGCAGATGGAGAGGGTGATAGGTCGAATGCTAAGACACAACCACGCTACCAAGAACCACTGGAAAAATCAAGGGAGAAAATGACCACATACAGACAGGATCCAGAGTCACAGAGGGTGAGGCAATGGGAGGAGGAAAGGGCAAAATCAGTGTTTATCCATGGGCTTCAGGAGAGAGAGGAAAGGACACACACTGAAAGGCGGCAGGAAGAAAGAAAGGAGATTGAGAAAATCATCATGGAAATAGGTGAAGAAGAGATGGATGAGATTGTAAATTTTCAGAGAATAGGGGGATACTTGAAGGGAAGAAACCGACCGATCAAGCTGATTCTCAGGATGGAAACAGTGCAGAATAGAATCCTCCAAGAGAAACCACGATTGAAATACTTGGAAGAGTACAAGAGGGTGTTCCTAGACAGAGACAGAACACAAACAGAACGACAGCAGCTGAGGGAGAGGACAAAAAAGCGAAAGGAGCTAGGAAAGGAGACAAGGATGGAACCAGCAGAGGTCAGTCAGAGCAGAACAGAGCAGCAAGAGCAAGATCACACACAACTGTCCTCAGAACCATACAACCTATCACACCATCCCAACACACACTACAATCCATATCCACAGCTTCAACCCAACACCGAGCTATAGAATCCCACAGTATGCTACAAGGTCTCCCACCCTCACAGGCCCCCCCAAACCACAGTTTAGGAAAGGAAACTGAAGGTATGGTACACAAACACTGATGGAATAACAAATAAGTGGGAGCAGTGGCACGAAAGAGCCAAAGAGGCATCACCGGACATCATAGCTCTTACAGAAACCAAGTTACAGGTATGATAACAGATGCCATCTTTCCAACAGGATACCAGATCCTGAGGAAAGACAGAGGGAACGGGGGGGGGGTGGAGGAGTGGCACTGCTGACCAAAAACCGGTTGAATTTTGATGAGCTGGATAGATGAGACAGCAGAGAAGAAAGATATTACATAGTGGGAATGCTTCACTCTGGAGGTCCCAAGGTGGTAATTGAAGTGATGTATAACCCACCACAGAACAGCAGGAGGCCAAGGCAAGAGTATGACGAGAGCAATAGAGTGATAGTTGACACAATGGCTGCAGTGGCCGGAAGAGCTCATGCATGCAGGGCAAAACTCCTGATCATGGGTGACTTTAACCACAAGGAGATCGATTGGGAGAACTTGGAGCCACATGGAGGTCAAGATACATAGAGGTCTAAGATGATGGAGGTGGTACTGTAAAACTTCATGTACCAACACGTAAGGGATACTACAAGAGAGAGAGGAGAGGATGAACCAGCAAGACTGGACTTAGTATTCACTTTGAGTAGTGCAGATATTGAGGACATCACATATGAAAGACCCCTTGGTGCCAGCGATCATGTGGTTTTAAGCTTCGAATACACAGTAGAGCTACAAGTGGAGGGGGAAGCAGGAAGGCCAGGACGAATGAAGCCAAGCTACAAGAAAGGGGACTACACGGGAATGATGAACTTCCTGAACGGGGTTCAGTGGGACAGAGAACTGGCACAGAAGCCAGTTAATGAGATGATGGAATTTGTAGCAACAATGTGCAAGGAGGCTGAGGAGAGATTTGTACTCAAGGGTAACAGGAATAATGAAAAAGCCAGGATGAGCCCATGGTTCACCCAAAAGTGCAGGGAGGCAAAAACCAAGTGTGCTAGGGAATGGAAGAAATATAGAAGGCAAAGGACCCAGGAGAATAAGGAGAACAGTCGTAGAGCCAGAAACGAATATGCACAGATAAGAATGGAGGCCCAACGACAATATGAAAACGACATAGCAGGGAAAGCCAAATCTGATCCGAAACTGTTATACAGCCACATCAGGAGGAAAACAACAGTCAAGGACCAGGTAATCAGGCTAAGGAAGGAAGGAGGAGAGACAACAAGAAATGACCGTGAAGTATGTGAGGAACTCAACAAGAGATTCAAAGAAGTGTTCACAGAGACAGAAGGGTCTCCAGAAGGACGGAGAGGTGGGGCACAGTGCACACAACCGAGGAAGAAGTGAAGAGGCTTCTGAGTGAGCAATATACCTCAAAGGCAATGGGGCCAGATAACATCTCCCCATGGGTCCTGAGAGAGGTAGCAGAGGCGCTATGTGTACCCCTAACAACAATATTCAATACATCTATAGAAACAGGGAGATTGCCTGAGGCATGGAAGACAGCAAATGTAGTCCCAATCTTTAAAAAAGGAGACAGACATGAAGCACTAAACTACAGACCAGTGTCACTGACATGTATAGTATGCAAAATCATGGAAAAGATTGTCAGGAGAAGAGTGGTGGAACACTTAGAAAGGAATGATCTCATCAACAGCAGCCAACATGGTTTCAGGGACGGGAAATCCTGTGTCACAAACCTACTGGAGTTCTATGACATTGTGACAGCAGTAAGACAAGAGAGAGAGGGGTGGGTGGATTGCATATTCTTGGACTGCAAGAAGGCGTTTGACACAGTTCCACACAAGAGATTAGTGCAAAAACTGAAGGACCAAGCGGGGACAACAGGGAAGGCACTACAATGGATCAGGGAATACTTGTCAGGAAGACAGCAGCCAGTCATGGTACGTGGCGAGGTGTCAGAGTGGGCACCTGTGACCAGCAGGGTCCCAGAGGGGTCAGTCCTAGGACCAGTGCTGTTTCTGGTATTTGTGAACATGAAAGAAAGAATAGACTCCGAGGTGTCCCTGTTTGCAGATGACGTGAAGTTGATGAGAAGAATTCACTCGATCGAAGACCAGGCAGAACTACAAAGGGATCTGGACAGGCTGCAGACCTGGTCCAGCAATTGGCTCCTGGAGTTCAATCCCACCAAGTGCAAAGTCATGAAGATTGGGAAGGGCAAAGAAGACCGCAGGCGGAGTACAGTCTAGGGGGCCAGAGACTACATACCTCACTCAAGGAGAAAGATCTTGGGGTGA
This sequence comes from Cherax quadricarinatus, assembly GCF_038502225.1. Lineage (NCBI taxonomy): Eukaryota > Metazoa > Arthropoda > Malacostraca > Decapoda > Parastacidae > Cherax > Cherax quadricarinatus. The sequence goes on along the minus strand of NC_091363.1, from coordinate 18,555,525 downwards.
GTATAACACCAGGCACATCTCCTGAAGAGCACATCAACCAAATAATGGCTGCAGCACATGGGCGCCTAGCGAACCTCAGAACAGCATTCCGACATCTTAATAAGGAATCGTTCAGGACCCTGTACACCGTGTACGTTAGGCCCATATTGGAGTATGCGGCACCAGTTTGGAACCCATACCTAGTCAAGCACGTAAAGAAACTAGAGAAAGTGCAAAGGTTTGCAACAAGATTTGTCCCAGAGCTAAAAGGTATGTCCTACGAGGAGAGGTTAAGGGAAATCAACCTGACGACACTGGAGGACAGGAGAGATAGGGGGGAATGATAACGACATACAAAATACTGAGAGAAATTGACAAGGTGGACAAAGACAGGATGTTCCAGAGATTGGACACAGTAACAAGGGGACACAGTTGGAAGTTGAAGACACAGATGAACATAGGGATGTTAGGAAGTATTTCTTCAGCCACAGAGTAGTCAGGAAGTGGAATAGTTTGGGAAACGATGTAGTGGAGGCAGGATCCATACATAGCTTTAAACAGAGGTATGATAAAGCTCACGGCTCAGGAAGAGTGACCTAGTAGCGACCAGTGAAGGGGCGGGGCCAGGAGCTCCGACTCGACCCCTGCAACTTCAACTAGGTGAGTACAACTAGGTGAATACACACACACACACACACACGCACACACACTAGGTGAGTACACTCTCTCTCTCTCTCTCACACACACACACACACACACACACACACACACAGCCCCCACCAATGCCCCAGAATGCAGTGCTGGAGAGGAAGCTGAAGGTTTGATACACCAACACTGACGGAATAACGAATAAGTGGGAGGAGTGGCATGAACGATTCACAGTGGCGTCACCAGCCTTCATAGCTCTCACGGAAACCAAGCTTATTGAATTGATAACAGACGCCATCTTTCCAACTGGTTATCAGATTCTGAGGAAAAACAGAGAGTATAGAAGGAGCGGAGGAGTTACACTAGTCAGCAAAAAACAATGGACTTTTGAGGAGTCGAAAAGGAGAGACGGAGGAGAAGCAACGGACTACATAATAGGAACACTACAGACTAGAGGTGGCAAAGTGATTGTTGCAGTGATCTATAACCCACCACCAAATATGAGGAGTCCAAGACAAGAATATGATGAGAGTAACAGAGACATGGTCGACACATTGGCCCAAGTGGCAAGAAGAGCCCACGTGCGCAGGGCGAAGCTACTGGTTGAGGGTGACTTCAATCACAAATAAATTGGTTTGTAAAACCTGGAGCCACACAGAGGAGCAGAAACGTGGAGGGCTAAGATGTAGTGCTGGTAAACTTATGCAACAACACATTAGGGACACTACCAGAGAGAGAGGAAAGGACGATTCTGCAGACTGGATCATGTGTTTACCTTGAGTAGCTCAGACATTGACGATATCACATATGCAAGGCCCCTTGGACCTAGTGATCACGTGGTCCAGTGGAGATGGAAAGAACTCCAGAAAGCCGAGGTGGTGGGATACACCATCAAGTGCTGTACACAATACATTTATAACTGAGGAGGAGGTGAAGAGGCTGTTATGTGAACTAGATACCTCAAAGTTGATGGGGCCAGATAATATCTTTCCGTGGATCCTGAGAGAGGGATCAAAGGCGCTCTGTGTACCCCTACCAACAATCTTCAAAACATCTATTGAAACATGGCGACTACCTGAGCTGTGGAAGACAGAAAATGTAGTCCCAGTTTTTAAGAAAGGAGACAGGCTTGCAGCATTAATTAAACTACCGACCAGTGTCACTAACATGAATAGTATTCAAAGTCATGGAGAAAATTATCAGAAGAAGAGTGGTGGATTACCTAGAAAGGAATGAGCTTATTCACGGCAACCAGAACGGTTTCAGGGAAGGGAAATCCTGTGTTATAAACCAAATAGAGTTGTACGACAAGGTGATGGCAGTAAGGCAAGAAAGAGATAGGTGGGTAGACTGCGCTTTCTTAGACATTAAGAAGGCTTTTGACATATCTGACAGAGAGGCAATATTGAGTCATGGTACGTGACGAAGTGTCAGAGTGGGCTTCTGTGACGAGTATGGTTCCACTGGGGTCAGTCCTGGGACCGGTACTGTTTCTGGTATACGTGAATGACATGATGGAAGGCATAGACTTAGAAGTGTCACTATTTGCAGACGATCTGAAGTTAATGAGGAAAATTCAGTCGGATGAGAACCAGACAGGACTACATTGAGATCTGAACAGGCTGCAAGCTTTGTCCAACAACTGGCTCCAAGTGCAAAGCCATGAAGACTGGGGAAGGACAAAGAAGACTGCAGACAGAGTACAGTTTAGTGGGGCAAACCCTGCAAACCTCACTCAAGAAAAATGATCTGGGGGTGAGTATAATACCGAGCACATCTCCTGAACCGCACATCAACCAAATAACTGCTGTAGCATTTGGGAGATTAGCAAATGTACACTGTACACAGTGTATGTCTAGACCATACTTGAGTATGCAGAACCAGTCTGGAACCCACACCTAGTCTCAGAGCTAAGGGGCATGTACTATGAGGAGAAGTTAAGGGAAATAGCCCTGACGACGCTGGAGGACAGGAGAGAGAGGAGGGATATGATAACAACATTTATAACTCTAAGAGGAATTGACAAGGTTGACAGAGACAGGATGTTTCAGAGATGGGGCACGGAAACAAGTGGTCACAATTGGAAGTTGAAGACTCAGATGAGTAATAAGGATGTTAGGAAGTATATCTTCAGTCACAGACCTGTCAGGAAGTAGAATAGTCTAGAGAGTGATGCACTGGAGCAGAATCCATGCAAAGCTTTAAGAAGAGGTACGACAAAACTCATGGAGCAGGGAGAGAGTGGCAGGGCCAGGAACTGTGACTCGACCCCTGCAGCCACAATTAAGTGAGCAAAAAAAAAATAATCACACAAAAAATACATACATCGGCGGCCAGCTGGAGAACTGAAGGAGGGCGAGGAGCTAAGAAGGCTTTTACAGGGAGATTAAGGAGATGATAAGGGACACAGCTAAGGAAATGATCAAATCCGACAGAGAGTTACAGAGAGAAAGGAAATGGGAAGAGGAAGGGAGAGGTCACCGATTATTCATGGTCTTCAGGAGACTGAAGGGAGGACCTACGATGAAAGATGGTAGGTGAAGGAAACAGATTAAAAATATCATCACAATAACAGGAGAGAAGGACATGTCTCACATAACAAATTTTCAGAGACTTTAGGGAAAGAAAAAATTCTCCCAGTCAAACTGACGCTCACAACAGTAATAGTACGAAACATTATCATGCAGCAGAAGCTACAGTTAAGGGGCCCAGAAAAATGCTAGGTGATCTACCTCGAAGGCGACAGAACAAGAAAGGAATGGAGCAACCGAGAGAAAGAGCACAGATATGCCCAAGGCAGGAAGGAGAGACAGGGAATGCATTAACAGGCATGGAAGCTCAGGCTCAGGGGCACCACCTTGCAAAATTACCCACAGAACCCCCTCAACCCATAGACCTCTCCATTCCCAACCAAACGCAATAACCTAAAGCAAAACACACGCCACACCCACTCACCCCTTCTCAAATAAATCCAATCCTCACAGGAGCCCCCCTCACATAAACCTGCCCTACATTCCATACCCCCAACCCTCACCAACCCTTCTCCCCCAAATGATCTATGAGTAAAGACGATAAACCTAAAAACCTACATACCAGATTACAGTATTGAAAAATATGCTGAAAATATCATACATATGGAATAACAAACAAGAGAGAAGAGCAGCATGACCCAATGATGGAGGCATCCACAGTCCACAGACATCATAGCACTCATGGAGACAAAGGTTACGTAGATGATAACTTATGCGATCTTTCCAACTTGCTATCAGGTCCTCAGGAAAGACACAGGGAGAGAACGAGTTACAATGCTGTTCAGAGACCAGTGGAGTTTTGAGGAGATACCAGGAATGGACAGATATGAAGCAGATGACTACACAGTAGGAACACATCAGACCGGGGACCCAAGGTTGTGATCGCAGTGATGTACAACATTCCACTGAATAGCAAGAAACCAAGACAGAGCAACAGAGCAATGGAGGATACACTAGGTGAGATGTCCAGAAAGGCCCACATGGGCAGGACAAAACTCTTGGACATGGAAGACTTCATGAACCAACATGCTAGGGACCCAACCAGAAAGAGAGAAGACAATGTACCAGAGATGTTAGTCCTTGTATGCACCTCGACTGGTTCAGACACAAGGGATATTTCATAAAAAATAGCCCCTCGTCGCTAGGGATCACACGGATGAGTTTTGAATACCTTCTCGAGTTATCAAAAGAGAGTGAAGTAGCATGGGAAGGAGAGGAAAAGCCAAACTTCGAAAAAGGGGGCTACACAAGCCCAATATATGAGGTGCAGTAGGGAAAAGAACTAGAGAGGAAAGACAGTAAATGAAATGATAGAATACTTGGCCACAGAGTGCAGGGAGGCAGAGAAGTTGATACCCAGAGGCAACAGAAACAATGGCCATATCAAAGTGAGCCCAAAGTTTACCCGGAGATGAAGAGACGCCAGTGCTATGTATCCTAGAGCATGGAAAAAATATAGAAGGCAAAGAGCTCATTTAAACAAGTAGTTGAGCCGATGAACCAGAAAAGAATATGCATGAATGAGAAATGAGGCCCAGCGACAATATGAGAATGATACAGCATCGAAAACCAAATCTGAAACAAAGTTGTTATGTAGCCACATCAGGAGGAAAACAATAATCAAGGACCAGGTAATCAGGCAGAAGAAGGAAGGTGAGGTGCTAACAAGGAATAACCGGGAAGAATGTGAAGATTCAGCAAAAGATTTAGGGAGGTATTCTCAAAGGAGTCAGAAAGGCTTCGAGCCTTCTCCCTGAAAGCTGGCTGCCTTGGATCAAAGTCTAGCGCAAGCTAGATTGGTAAAGCACTGCGTACCTTGTTCCAAGGTTCGTAGGTTCGAGTCTCCTTCAGCCAGAGATCAGTGTTTTTATATATATATATATATATATATATATATATATATATATATATATATATATATATATATATATATATATATATATATATATATATATATATATATATATATATATATATATATGGGTGAGATGTTATCAACAAATTTTGTTGAAAATAAGAAAAAGTTTTGGAGTGAGGTTAACAAGTTAAGAAAGCCTAGAGAACAAATGGATTTGTCAGTTAAAAATAGGAGAGGAGAGTTATTAAATGGAGAGTTAGAGGTATTGGGAAGATGGAAGGAATATTTTGAGGAATTGTTAAATGTTGATGAAGATAGGGAAGCTGTGATTTCGTGTATAGGGCAAGGAGGAATAACATCTTGTAGGAGTGAGGAAGAGCCAGTTGTGAGTGTGGGGGAAGTTCGTGAGGCAGTAGGTAAAATGAAAGGGGGTAAGGCAGCCGGGATTGATGGGATAAAGATAGAAATGTTAAAAGCAGGTGGGGATATAGTTTTGGAGTGGTTGGTGCAATTATTTAATAAATGTATGGAAGAGGGTAAGGTACCTAGGGATTGGCAGAGAGCATGCATAGTTCCTTTGTATAAAGGCAAAGGGGATAAAAGAGAGTGCAAAAATTATAGGGGGATAAGTCTGTTGAGTGTACCTGGTAAAGTGTATGGTAGAGTTATAATTGAAAGAATTAAGAGTAAGACGGAGAATAGGATAGCAGATGAACAAGGAGGCTTTAGGAAAGGTAGGGGGTGTGTGGACCAGGTGTTTACAGTGAAACATATAAGTGAACAGTATTTAGATAAGGCTAAAGAGGTTTTTGTGGCATTTATGGATTTGGAAAAGGCGTATGACAGGGTGGATAGGGGGGCAATGTGGCAGATGTTGCAAGTGTATGGTGTAGGAGGTAGGTTACTGAAAGCAGTGAAGAGTTTTTACGAGGATAGTGAGGCTCAAGTTAGAGTATGTAGGAAAGAGGGAAATTTTTTCCCAGTAAAAGTAGGCCTTAGACAAGGATGTGTGATGTCACCGTGGTTGTTTAATATATTTATAGATGGGGTTGTAAGAGAAGTAAATGCGAGGGTCTTGGCAAGAGGCGTGGAGTTAAAAGATAAAGAATCACACACAAAGTGGGAGTTGTCACAGCTGCTCTTTGCTGATGACACTGTGCTCTTGGGAGATTCTGAAGAGAAGTTGCAGAGATTGGTGGATGAATTTGGTAGGGTGTGCAAAAGAAGAAAATTAAAGGTGAATACAGGAAAGAGTAAGGTTATGAGGATAACAAAAAGATTAGGTGATGAAAGATTGAATATCAGATTGGAGGGAGAGAGTATGGAGGAGGTGAACGTATTCAGATATTTGGGAGTGGACGTGTCAGCGGATGGGTCTATGAAAGATGAGGTGAATCATAGAATTGATGAGGGAAAAAGAGTGAGTGGTGCACTTAGGAGTCTGTGGAGACAAAGAACTTTGTCCTTGGAGGCAAAGAGGGGAATGTATGAGAGTATAGTTTTACCAACGCTCTTATATGGGTGTGAAGCGTGGGTGATGAATGTTGCAGCGAGGAGAAGGCTGGAGGCAGTGGAGATGTCATGTCTGAGGGCAATGTGTGGTGTGAATATAATGCAGAGAATTCGTAGTTTGGAAGTTAGGAGGAGGTGCGGGATTACCAAAACTGTTGTCCAGAGGGCTGAGGAAGGGTTGTTGAGGTGGTTCGGACATGTAGAGAGAATGGAGCAAAACAGAATGACTTCAAGAGTGTATCAGTCTGTAGTGGAAGGAAGGCGGGGTAGGGGTCGGCCTAGGAAGGGTTGGAGGGAGGGGGTAAAGGAGGTTTTGTGTGCGAGGGGCTTGGACTTCCAGCAGGCATGCGTGAGCGTGTTTGATAGGAGTGAATGGAGACAAATGGTTTTTAATACTTGACGTGCTGTTGGAGTGTGAGCAAAGTAACATTTATGAAGGGATTCAGGGAAACCGGCAGGCCGGACTTGAGTCCTGGAGATGGGAAGTACAGTGCCTGCACTCTGAAGGAGGGGTGTTAATGTTGCAGTTTAAAAACTGTAGTGTAAAGCACCCTTCTGGCAAGACAGTGATGGAGTGAATGATGGTGAAAGTTTTTCTTTTTCGGGCCACCCTGCCTTGGTGGGAATCGGCCGGTGTGATAATAAAAAAAAAAATATATATATATATATATAATATATATATATATACAGTGAATAATTGGTTATCAATTTCATTACTTGTTGAACAAATCGATTTTCGAACTAGGAATTCGAGGAAAAAATGTCCTGGTATTCGTACGTTCTCTAGGTTGTAGACCGACAACATGAATGGCTTGGGTCACGTGCTCACATAATATACGCTCTAACCATTAACTCACATGCTGTAAACATCTCTTGAGGTTTTGTTATGCATTTTGTGAACGTTTTTTTTATTTTGCAGTTTTGGTGCAATTTTGTTTAATGCGAGAGAAGCCATCGTGGGTCAAAAAAAAAAAAGATAAAGAGATGAAAGCAATAAGAAGAGTTGTAAAAAGCACTGTTAAGTTTAAAAAAGAAGTCATTAGAAAGTATGAATAAGAAAGGCTCCGCATAGTTGATATAGCAAACTTTTTCGTAAATCAAAGTCTACCATTAGCACGATACTGGGCCAAAGGGAGTAAATTAAAGCAGATGACCTTGCAAAAGGCGCAAAAGTGATATCAAAGCAAAGGTCACAAATTATTCAGGAGGTTAAAAAACTTCTTGATTTGTAAACGAAAAACATTTACATGGTGATAGTGTTTCAGAGGACATTATTTGTGATAAGCGAGGCAGTTGCATGATATCCTCCTGAAAAAAACCAGGAACATGTGCTGAAATTCAATCCTTCAAGGCCAGTAGGGGTTGGTTTGATCATTTTAAGAAAAGAAGTGGCATTCGTAGTGTTGCTAGGCATGGGGAGGCTGCCAGTACTGAGAAAGTGGTTGTTGAAAAGTACGTTACTGAACTCCAAGAGTAGGTAGAAGCTGAGGGGTTTGTCCGTACATAAGTTTCGTTGTCTTCTAATAACATGTTCATTTTTCCATTATAATCTACGGTGTTTGTAGAGACGGCTTTGCTGGCAGCTAGGAGAACTTATCATATGATTAAAACTAGAATAATTCCTCAGATCAAGAATGTGCTGGTCCTTCCATTCAATGAGAATTTAACTTTCCTGCGAAATACCCTAAAAAGATTCAACATACAAGATGTTTTTAAGAATTCACGGACTGTTAAGAGTATATTGATCAAAAATTCCCATCAACACTGTGTTGCCAGAGTTTACAGTACTGCGTGCAATAGCTGCAACTTATCTTATGTGGGACACATTGTGAAATCTCTAGATGTTAGAATTAAACAACATCAATATTCAATACAAACAGCTCAGGAATCAAATGCGATAAAAAAAATATTAAACACCTAATCTAACCTAATATAACCTAACGTAATTTTTTTTAGCGTGTGTGATAATTTATGTTTGTACTTATTGTTCTCAACAGTTTTGTACTATATATATGTATTATGTCTATATAAGATATGCTCTCAATAAAATATAAAAAAAATATATATATCATAGATCAGTTTAAATTTATTTAATATTTGCTAAAACAAAGGAAATATTTTGAATTTTGGTGACTGTGGAGGACATCAGAGAACACTGAACTTATTGGCATGCTCATTGAACCTGACTGAGATGACATATGGTTTGTGATATGCATTTTATCACACTGGAAATAGCCATTGGTAGATGGATAGGCTGTGGCTTTAAAGGGATGCACATGGACTGCAGCAATATTCAGGTAGTTTGATGCATTTAAAAGACTCTCAATTATTATTATGGGACCAATTGTAAGCCAGGAAATCATCCCTCACGCCTTAGTCCACCACCAGGAGCCACAGCTATTAACACAAGGCAGGATGGATCAAAACATTAACGTTATTTATGTCAAATTCTAACTCTGCCTTCTGCATGTCAAAACAGAAATAGCGATCGTTAGTCCAGACAGCTTTTTTTTTCTATCGTCAAGTGACCAATAATGATGAAGCTATGCCCACTGTAGCCTCGGTTTCCAGTTTTTATCTGACAGGATGAAAAGTGATGTGGTCTTCTACCCCTGTTACCCATACACCTCAAGGATCGACATGTGCGTTCTGAGATGCTCTTCTGCATACTACGGTTGTAGCAGACCTTCTTGTCTGCTTGAACCAATCTGACCATTCTACTCTGACTGCTGTCATGAACAAAGCGTTTTCTCCCAAGGGAATGCCACTCACTGCCTAAACACTAATGAGTGATGTGCTTGAAAAACCAGCAAATCGGCAGTATTTGAGATACTCAAGCTACCACATATGGTATTAACAGTCATTCCATGGTCACATTTCTTTCCCATTCTGATGTTTGGTGTGAGCAACAAATGAAGCCTGTGACCATGTCTGCATGCTTTTAGGCCTTGAAGTGCTGCCACATGATTGGCTGATTAGGTATTTGCATTAATGAGCAGGTGTACCAGTAATATTTGCCACTGAGTGAGTTCTCAGAGGAAACGATTCTTTGGTATAAAAAGCAGAACAAAGACGGTGATATCATCTTCAGAAAATATTCAATTTCAATCCTTCATCAGAATTTATAAATGTATAACAATAAAAATAAAGCACAATTTTAAAAGCATCATTTAAAGTTCTATCTACAGCATCAATTAACCCTCCCAAGATATTATAAAATACAAGATTTACGTCAGACTTAAATTTACAAACATTTGTATAAAAATATCATATTATGAATATGAAATTAGACTAGAAATTTCAAAACTAAATTGATCCATTCTGGTAGAAGAATTTCAAGATACATCTCAGGTTAGGTTAGGTAAGGTTCGTCAGGAAACAGGACAAGTGTTTCCTGACGCGGGTCTTAGTTGATGACCAAGCGTTGGAACCTTTGGTCATCTGACCGAGGCTTTCCGCTCGCTTACCGGTCCACCCCTTTAAAAATTGTGTTTATAGTTATAACCATTTTTAATATCAAGATACGTCTCAACTTCAAGGTGTGTAATATATATTCTAGGTAAGTACTGAACACCAACAAAGGCTGTGGCATCTTCAGCCGCTTTGACAGTAAAGAATTCTTCATGTACACCACTTGGGAAGGCTTAGAGCAAACTTTCGAGAAACTCTGTAGATTCTTTTCCAGGCAAGAAATACTGGAGTTTGGCAATTTATCGCCGTCACGGGTGAAGACGTAGACCAACGCCGAGCGTCATTTATAACTCAACGAGGAAGAACTTTCGCCTGATGAAAGAAGAGCTCTGCCTAGTTGCTCCGCAGAGGCTGTACGTGATTGAAAATAAAGGCAGTAATTTAGATTTTGTTTATACTTTGCTTATTAAAACTGTTTAAAAATTACTTGAACCACAATGACCGCACTTGGTTTATGACTTTTAAAACCTATCAACAGCACGTGGATAAATATGGCTGTGACTAATATTACCAGTGATTTTATGTCCTAGATTCGACGGCAAGATCACGTAAGAGTGTACCTGTGTCAGTGGTAAGATAAGTCAAGAATGGAGTTGTGTGTGATATTAAGATAACTTATAATGCTAGTTGCTTGTGTTCGGTAGATAACTAAAAGTCTGGGATGGGACAATACCAAAATTTTTCTGATAACGATACCGATACCCAATTTTCGGCCGATACCGATACCCAATTTTCTGCAGATGACGTTACTTTTTCTACATTTTTTTATTCTTAAGTACGGTGACTAAGTTCAGTATATAAAAGATTGCTTCTTGCACAGTGGATATCAGATAACATAAGATGGTTAAATATTAACTAATCTCAGTTTCTGTGAGATGACTCTCATTACTAATTACTGGATCATTATGAGGTTTACAAACTGAGGAGAAGAAAATAAATTTCTGAATCTATCTCCTTATTAAGTAATCTAATGATACCTGGAGTGTACCTGGAGAGGGTTTCGGGGGTCAATGCCTCGGCGGCCCGGTCTGTGGCTGGCCCTCATGGTGGATCAGTGCCTGATCAACCTGGGTGTTACTTTTGGCCACACGTAAACCGACGTACGAACCACAGCCCGGCTGGTCAGGTACTGACTTTAGGTGCCTATCCAAGGCTTTCTTGAAGACTGCCAGGGGTCTATTGGTAATCCCCCTTATGTATACTGGGAGGCAGTTGAAAAGTCTTGGAGCCTGACACTTATTGTGTTGTCTCGTGCTAGTGGCGCCCCTGCTTTTCACTGGGAAGATGTTGCATCGTCTTCCGAGTATTTTGCTTTCATGTGAGTGATTTTCGTGTGCAAAATTTGTACTAATTCCACTAGGATTTTCCAAGTGTACATAATCATAAATCTCTCCCGCCTGTGTTCCAGGGACTACAGTTCGAGGAACTTCAAACGTTCCCAGTAATTTTGGTGTTTTATAGCATTTATGTGTGCCGTGAAGGTTATCTGTACATTTTCTAGGTCTGCAGTTTCACCTGCCTTGAAAGGTGCTATTAGTGTTAAGTAATATTCCAACTTAGATAGAACAAGTGATCTGAAGAGTGTCATCATGGCCTTGGCATCTTTCAAGTAGATGCGACTGATACAATGTTATGGTCTTTGAAAGTGAGATTCTCTGACATTATCATTATAGTTTTAATTTCCTCACGTTTTCCATATCTGAGTAACTGAAATTTCTGATAATAGAATTTCATGTTGTTTTCTGTGGCCCATTTAAAGATTTAGTTGATGTCTGCCTGGAGTCTTGCATTGTCTTCTATGTCATCTGCAAAGGAAGACACAGTGCTGCGGTTTACATCTTTGTCTATGTTAGATATGAGGATGAGGAACATGATGGGAACGAGTACTGTGCCCTGTGGAACACAGCGTTTCACCGTAGCCGACTCAGACTGCGTTTACTACTACTCTTTGTGTTCTGTTTGTTAGGAAATTATAGATCCATACATCAACTTTTCCTGTTATTCCTTTATCATGCATTTTGTGCCCTATTACACCTTAGTCACACTTGTCAAAGGCTTTTGCAAAGTCTGTGTATACTGCATCTGCGTTTTGTTTGTCTTCTAGAGCATCCAGGACCTTATCATAGTGGTCCAGTAGTTGAGACAGGTTAGCAACGACCTGCTCTAAACCCATGTTGCCCTGGGTTGTGTAACTGATTGGTATCTAGATGAGTGGCCATCTTGCTTCTTAGAACCCTTTCAAAGACTTTTATATGGGATGCTAGCGCTATCGGTCTGTAGTTCTTTGCTATTGCTAGGTTTGTTGTTTTTAGCAGCTGTCCATGCTCCCTCTCTATAGAATGTTAAATGCACATGATAGGGTTTTTTGCTTTCTTGATGAACATGGAATTACCCCGAGTCTGGGCCTAGGGCAGCGTGCATGGGAATGTCATTTTTCGCCTTTTCGAAGTCACTTGATGTAAGGTAATACCAGTTAGGTTTGATTCTACCCAATTATGAGTCTCGCTCATAAAAAAAAATCATTTAGGTCTTCGACTCTTAAGGTTAGCGGCTCGCTAAAAACTGAATCACATTGGGACTTGAGTAGTTCACTCATTTTCTTGCTGTTATCTATGTAGGACACATCTCGTCTAAATAGGGGCCCAATATTGGATTTTGTTCTCGATTTATATTTGGCATAAGAAAAAAATATTCTGGGTTTCTTTCAATTTCATTAATGGCTTTTAGTTCTTCCCGCATTTCTTGATTCCTGTAAGATACCTTTAGCTTAAGTTTGATGGCTCACGAAATCGTAATGACACGATTGCAAATAAACCATACCACGGGCGGGGTTAGAACCCGAGGTCAGAGAGTCTCTCTGATCGCGGGTTCTAACCCCGCCCGTGGTATGATTTCTTAAGTTTGATGTTTGATATTTCTCTGTTCAGTGCCTCCCTTCATATTACAAATATATTGGTCTCTTTTAGCTACTCTGTTATTCTTCGCCTTCACCTGTATTGGGAACACCTTTCTCTTTCTAGTTTACATCTTCTCTTCCTTTTCCTTAAAGGAATATACCTTGAGCATACCTCGTGTGCCACAGAGTTCATTTTTTCTAGACATAGGTTTGGATCCGTGTTGTTTAGGATATCTTCCCAGTTAATATAATTTAGAACCTCTTTGACTCGGTCTCACCTTATGTTTTTATTATTGAAGTTGAATTTGGTGAAGGCTCCATCGTGACTGATCACATTTTGTTGGTATGTGGCCCCGCGCATAAATGTTTGAACCTCTATTGCGTTGTGATGTAGTAATATTTCGTATAAGATCATCATTGTTAGTGAAGATGAGGTCCAGTTCTATTATTTGCTGGTTTAAGTGAATTTGGTGCAGAGATTTAAAAGCTCGTGTGTTTGCGAGTTTTCATCTGAGCTGCCTGCTGGAGTTATCTCTGCTACAGCATTATTTGCAACGTTTCTCCATTTTAGGTGCCTTAGGTTGAAATCCCCTCAGGAGCAAGATGTTTGTGGCAGGAACTGGAAGATTTTCCAGGCAGTGGTTTATTTTCAAAAGCTGTTCCTGGAATTGTTGGGAAGTTACATCTGTAGGCTTGTAAGAAAACATAATCAGAAAATAATTACGAATATATAAATTTGAATAATTTCAGTTATATTTAACATAAAACTGTTAAGTTAATGATTTAAAAAATTAAAATTTAAAAAATGCACTTAACTGCAATTACTGGAAATTCAAAGTTTATAATTTCTTTTCAGAACATGATCAAACTCTATCCATTATTAAATAGAATTAACTGACACATTTCCATTATACATTTTAAACTATTTATAAACTGAATGAAAAAAACAGTAAAAATAAAAAAAAATAAACACAATATTTTTAATGCCTGAAATTAAAAATATTCAATATACATAAATATATTACAATATCAACTTTAACTAGATGTATTACAGTCACTAAGCGATTTCAGGAAGGTATCTCCGTATTCCATAACACTTGTGCCTCGGTGCACGTGACTGGATAAGATAAGATAAGATAAGATTTCGTTCGGATTTTTAACCCCGGAGGGTTAGCCACCCAGGATAACCCAAGAAAGTCAGTGCGTCATCGAGGACTGTCTAACTTATTTCCATTGGGGTCCTTAATCTTGTCCCCCAGGATGCGACCCACACCAGTCGACTAACACCCAGGTACCTATTTGCTGCTAGGTGAACAGGACAACAGGTGTAAGGAAACGTGTCGAAATGTTTCCACCCGCCGGGAATCGAACCCGGGCCCTCCGTGTGTGAAGCGGGAGCTTTAGCCACCAGGCCACTGTATAAGATGATAATTCGCTTAAATATTAGTGTTCAAGATTTGAAGGGAATCAGAAGTGAATTCATAATACACATGGAAGCTAATATCGAAATTTCTTCAATAAAAATTGGAAATTAGGATATGCTGCTCAAATCTAATTCAAACCTTTCAAAGAGATCAATATCCTTAAATGCCCAAGAACATTAATCCTGCAGCGGCTCAGAAACTGCAACATCACGTTATGAGTTCGGAAGGCTTGAAGCCGATCATATGTTCAGGTAATCATTTTTTGGGAATTTCGTCCAAAATTGAGAAATGGGACCTATGGAGTTTAAAATTAATCCAAACTTTTCTCTAAGTAGGATTGACCATTCTTAAAAAAGTAAGTTTATGTAAACCTAGTGTACATGCACATAACAGAGAACGTTAAACTGATTTAATCTAGGATAAGCAAACAGTCAAACACTGAATTATTTCTGTTGAAAAGAAACATTCTTCGTAAAAACTAGTTTGAGTAATAAAACTGGCATATGTTTACTTATAAATGTTTACTTATAAATGGATCTTGTGGTCAGCTGTAAACGCGTAAAGCGTTTACAGCTGACCACAAGATCCATTTTCCAGTTATTAGATAAAATCCAAAAAAACTGGTGGCTACACAGCCGTAACCTATGAAACATTAAATCCATTTTATACGATGCATCAGCCATTGAATATTAATGCGGTTCAGAATTGCTATGTTTTAATCAGAAGAAACTGCCAAATCTTTAGGGTTCATACAGCATTTATGAAACAGGAGGAACTTAAATTTGATTCAATCCGGTTCTTGGATCAGGAGCCAATTACCAGCAACAAGTTAAATAATACCAATGGCCAATGAGAGAAGCCTCTCTCCAGTACTCACATGGAAGAAAAATTTGGGAATGGTTTATGCAACAGTAAAGAAATAACAAAAAAGACACATTATCGTGACTGGAACCATACACAAATAACCGGCACATAAAGAGAGGAGCTTACGACGACGTTTTGGTCCGACTTCGACCAGGGAGGAAAGAAAGGGACAGAATATATAGGCCAGCAAACAGGGATGGGACGAGAGAGGTAGTAAGACAGGTAGTAGGTAATGGTGGTTGTAGTAGTAGTAATAGTGGAGACAGTCACAGACCAAGAAAGAGGAGCACTGCACGAGAGCTGGGGGCTCACAAAAAGACGGGGGGCATATAAAAAGAAGCAAACACCCAAGGCGGCAGAAGAAAGAAAACCCGAGGAAGAAAGCGGAAAACGGGAAGGGGGAAGAGAGAGAAGAAAATGGAATGAGGTTAAGTCACGGGTGTTCTGAAGTTTGGAACATTTTACAATGTAATGGGAAAGGAAGGCATCTACAGAGACAAAGCCACAACTAAGACTCATACATGGAAAGTTGTGTATAAGGGAGGATTCAACCAGACGGCGACTGTGAAATTTATAAGCAGGGTAGACAGTTTTAGAAGAAGACCAGTCAATAGGACGACTGTGACTTCTGACATAACTGAAACGAGTATTGTTGGTGTCGGCAACCCTAGCAAGATTAGGAAGGCTGGAAATATAGGGAAGGCAGAGAACAGGAGAGCTCCCAGGAGTAGAGAGTTTGGGAGAGAAGAAAGTTCGTTTAGCACGTGAGAAGGCAGAGTTTATGAAATGGGAAGGATTGCCAAACGAAAAAATGAATTACGAAGAGTGGAAGTTTCCGATTCAAGGAACTGAGGATCACAAATGTGGAGAGCACAGAGAAAGAAAGAAATAAGAACACTTTTCTTGACAGAGGAAGCATGATAACAAAAATAGCGAATGTACATGCCACTGTGCATAGGCTTGCGGTACACGGAAAAAGCAAAACTTGTATCTTAGAGGCGGACATGAACATCAAGGAAAGGAAGCAAAGAATTAGATTCCCATTCAGCTTTAAACTTAATGGAAGGGGCAAGATTATTAAGGGCATCAAGAAATGGTTGGAAAAGATTAGAGTCATGAACCCAGAGAACAAAGATGTCATCTACATAGCGGAGCCAGAAAGAAGGTCGCACTCCAATAGTAGGAAGAAAAGTCTCGAATTATTCCATGTGACAACGAGGCATGCAGACAGTCTCATGAATCTCGCCCTACCACTTATGAAATATTGATGTCAGTTTAATAGTGCGTTCTGAAGTAAAAAAAAAATTGTTATAGGTAAAAAAAAATATTTCTGAAATTTTTACCGAAAAATACGAGAGTTTCCCCTCGTTAAATTTAAAATCTCCATACAACCACGATTTTTTTCCAGTTTGACTGTTTCATTTACAATCTATGATTTTGGTAAAAGTGGCAAATTGGCACCCATACAGCATAAAATTAATAATAAAATAAAATTATTAAAATTAAAACGCTGAACGGAAGAGTCATTCACCAATTATTACATCCGAAACAATTTGCTTAATAAAATTAGGAAACTGAAATTTACAGAGATAAAAATTAGTGACAAGTTGGTTTTTAATATATCCCATTAATGGCAAAAACTGATCAGAAAAGACATTCTCGGATTCTAGATTTATTTTGAGTATCAATAAAATTTCAAATTTGTACCTACTCGGACAAAACTTGTTATAGAATGCATAGGCATTAATATTTTTAATCCAGTCAAAAGAAGCATTAAATAGGTATTGAAAAATTGAATGTCACTGTTTATCTAATTAAGTTAACAAACCGGGACTTATGTCAGCCACTGAGAACATGAACTTTGTGGTCAGGAAACCACAGCATTGAGGGAAATCTGAAGAAGATCAGATGTATTTTCAAGTTAATTAAGGCACTGATTTCCATGATTCCATGTTTTATCTTTACTATTGTACTACATGAACAAATCTGCCTACACGCCAAAAAAATAAACTTAATAAAAGACTTCAGTGTGAGCCATTTTAGTCACTCGTGTTGTTACCAAAGTTCCAGCTCCTTCACAATGTACCTATTCACTGGAAAAGCACTTAATGATAGATCACATATGTGATAAAAATACAATATATTGCTTAAGTAAAACACACCTACCATCAATTAACTGAAGTAAATAGGAGCACATTTGCCAGGTTTTCTTTTTTGTTGAAAATATTCACAAAACATATATACGTCTTAGTGAAAGAAAATACCTTGACTCAGAAATACTGCCTCGAGGACAATATTTGAAAATTTCATGAACAAAGCTTTGATTGATCCAATATTTTCATACTTTGGAATAGTTCCATCAGCCGATAAATTCTGAAATTGTTCAGAAGAGGCAAACTGAAATTTACTTAACCTGACTTAAGAGAATAAAAAGCAAATCCTAATTTACGAATAAAATCATCAATTCTGCGTCTACATATTTTAATTTCTCTCTCCACCGTCGTCGCAATTTTTTTATAATTTAAATGTTCCACTACTGAGGATTTTGGAAGTTATTTGAGATATTCCAAAGTATGAAAATATTGGATCAATCAAAGCTTTGTTCATGAAATTTTCAAATATTGTCCTCGAGGCAGTATTTCTGACTCAAGATATTTTCTTTCACTAAGACGTATATATGTTTTGTGAATATTTTCAACAAAAAAGAAAACCTGGCAAATGTTCTTCTATTTACTTCAGTTAATTGATGGTAGGTGTGTTTTACTTAAGCAATATATTGTATTTTTATCACATATGTAATCTATCATTAAGTGTTTTTCCAGTGAATAGGTACATTGTGAAGGAGCTGGAACTTTGGTAACAACACGAGTGACTAAAATGGCTCACACTGAAGTCTTTTATTTTTTTTTTTCCTGAATGCCATCATGGATAACCAGTTGAAGTGTAGGTAGAAAACATGACAAACTGTTGTTGTATCCTGTCTCTTTCAATTCCTTTGACTACATTGACACTATTATCCTATAATACCAACTTTGTGTTGTAAAGGTGTGAGCAAAGCTCAAACCTCTATAACACAACTGTCCTCAAAGATTTGTTAAGTTATACATTGAATTAAGGAAACATCCTGGACTTCACCGTACAAAACAAACTAAGCAAATGCGATAGTAATTATGGACAAGGTAGATTATAGTGGAAAAATGAACATTTCATTAGAAGACGGGGGAACTTACGTGCCCCTTAAGTTCCCTTAACCTCTCCATGACCATGTGTGGGTTCCATACTGGTGCTGCATACTCCAATATAGGTCTGATGTACATGGTGTACAGTGTCGTGACTGACTCCTCACTTAAATGTCGAAATGCTGTTCTCAGGTTTGCCAGGCGCCTCTATGCTGCAGCTTTTATTTGTTGTGCGCCTCAAGGGATATGCTTGGTATGATGCTCACCCCAAGATCCTTTTCCTTGAGTGAGATTTGCAGCCTTTGACCACCGAATCTGTACTTTGTCTATGGTCTTCTTTGTTATTCCTCAAGCTTCATGAATTTGCATTTGGTGTGGTTAAACTCCAAAAGCCATTAAACCATACCACGGGCGGGGTTAGAACCCGCGATCTGATCGCAGGCTCTAACCACGCCCATAGTATGGTTTGTTTGCAATCGTGTTATTACGATTTCGTGAGTTCATAAGACATTTGTTGGACCAGGTTTGTAGCCAGTCCAGATCCCTTTCTAATCTTATCTGATCCTCGCCAGCTTGTATTCTCCTCATTAGCTTCACATCGTCTGTGAATCTGTGAACAGGGACACCTCTGAATCAGCCACTTCCGTCATGCCATTCACATATGCAAGAAACAACACTCAACACATGCGCCCACTATGATACCTAGCCACGTACCATCACTCTTTATTTCCTTCCTGTTAGATATTCTGTGATCCAATGCAGCACTTTTCCTGCAATTCCTGCCTGTTTCTCTAGCTTTTGTGCCAGTCTCTTGTGAAGTACTGTAGCGAATGCCTTCTTACATTTCAAGAAAATGCAGTCTACCCAAGCCCTATCTCTCCTGTCTTATTCTGTTGCCTTGTTGTTTAACCCCCAGGATTTTCCATCCCTGAAGCCGTGCTGGTTGTCGTGTACAAGGTGCTCCACCACTCTTCTCCTGATATATTCTTCGCCATGGCTTTACAAACTATACATGTCATATACACAGGTCTGTAGTTTAGTGTTGCTTGTCTGTCTTCTTTCTTAAAAATCGGTACTAAGTTTGTTGACTTCTACAACTCAGGCAATTGCCCTGTTTCGATGAATTTACTGAAGATTGTTGTTAGTGGCACAGACAGTGCATATGCTGCCTCTCTCAGGACTAAAGGAGAGATATTATCTGGGCCCACCGCCTTTAGATATCGTTCACCTAACAGTTTACCTCCTCTTTGATTGTGTAGTAGGTGTCCATCACTTGCTTGTGCACCCTACTGCCTCGGTTTGCTGAAAGCCTCTCTGTGTCCACTGTGAATACCTCCCAGAGCTTCTCAAAAACTTCCTGGTTGCTTCCTGTGATCTCTTCTTCATTCCTGAGCTTGATTACTTGGTCCTTGACAGATGTTTTCCATGGCTGTATGACAACTTTGGGTCAGATTTGTCTTTTGATGCTATGTCATTCTCATATTGCCCCTGTGGCTCTCTCCTTATCCCTGCATATTTATTTCTGGCTCTTCGGCTCACTTACTTGTTTTCCCAAATCCTTTGCCTTCCTTAATTTTTCCATGCTCTACCACACTTGGCTCTGGCCTCTCCACACTTCCCTCTACATTGTAAACTCTAATATATATTCGAAAATCAGGACCACGTGCCTGCTATCTACGCCGAGGGTCCTTTCATATGTGATATACCCTATATCTGAACTATTCGAGGTCCAACCTTTACTGGTTCGTCGTCTTCTCTCTCTCTCTGGTTGAGTCCCTAACATGTTGCATAAAATTTTCCAGCACCGCCTCCAGCATCTTACCTAACCATGTCTCTGGTGCCCCGTGTGGCTCCAGGTTTCCCCAGCCAGTCTCCTTGTGGTTGAAATCTCCAATGACGAGTAACTTTGCCCTGCCCATGAGCGCCCTTCTGGTCACCTCAGCACTATTGCTCTTATCGTACTCTTGTCTTCGCCTCCTGTTTGGTGGCAGGTTTTGTGTGTGTGTGTGCGCGTGTGTGTGTGTGTGTGTGTGTGTGTGTGTGTGTGTGTGTGTGTGTGAGTGTGTGTGTTTGTGTGTACTCGCAGGGGTCGAGTAATAGCTCCTGGCCCCGCCTCTTCACAGGTCGCGACTAGGTCTTCTCTCTCCCTGGTCCATGAGCATAATCAAACTTAATCTTGAAACTATGTGTGGATCCTGCCTCCACTACGTCACTTTCCAGACTATTCCACTTTCTGACAACTCTATGACTGAAGAAATATTTCCTAACATCCCTTTGACTCATCTGAGTCGTCTTGAATTTCGAACTACGACCCTTTGTTGCTGTTCCCAATCTCTGAAACATCCTGTCTTTGTCCACCTCGGCAATTCCTCACAGTATTTTATATGTCGTTATCATGTCTTCCCTATCCTCCAGTGTCGTCAGGTCGATTTCCTTTAACATTCCTTAGTAGGACATTCCCCTTAGCTCTGGGACTAGTCTTATTGAAAATGTTTTCACTTTCTCTAATTTCTTGTAGTGCTTGATCAGGTGTGGCTTCCAAACTGGTGCTGCATACTCCAATATGGGCCTGACGTACGCTATGTACATAGTCTTGAACGATTCCATACCGAGGTGTCGGAATGCTATTCTTAGGATTGCTAGGCGCCAATATGCTGCAGCAGTTATCTGGTTGATGTGCACCTCAGGAGATGTGCTCGGTATTAAGCACACCCCAAGATCCTTTTTCTTGAGTGAGGTTTGCTGTCTTTGGCCCCTTAGCCTGTCTGCGGCCTACTAAGCTCTTTCCCGATCTTCATGACTTTGCATTTGGTGAGGTTAAATTCCAGGAGGCAGTTCTTGTACCAGATTTGCAGCTTGTCCAGGTCCCTTTGAAGTCCTGCCTGATCCTCATCTGATTTAATTCTCTTCATTAACTTTACATCATCTGCAAACAGGGACACTTCTGAGTTTATCCCTTCCGCCATGTCATTCACATATACCAGAAACAGCAATATTCCTAGGACTGACCCCTGAGGAACCCCACTCGTCACAGGCGCCCACTCTGACACCTCGTCACT
The DNA here is from genome assembly GCF_038502225.1 of Cherax quadricarinatus. Taxonomy (NCBI): domain Eukaryota; kingdom Metazoa; phylum Arthropoda; class Malacostraca; order Decapoda; family Parastacidae; genus Cherax; species Cherax quadricarinatus. Next base: position 18,534,104 of record NC_091363.1, on the reverse strand, counting down.
TACTATGACTCGTTGTTGCCTGCCTCTCAGGAATTCTCTGATCCATTGTAGTGTCTTTTCTCTAGCTTTTGCACCACTCTCTTGTGAGAGACTCTGACGAAAGCCTTCTTGTAAGACAAGAAAAATGCATTATACCTCCCCCCCCCTCTCGCTCTCTCTTGTCTTACTTCTGCTACATTGTCATAAAACTCCAGTAGGTTTGTGACACAGGATTTCCCTTCCCTAAAACCATTCTGGTTGTCGTTTATAAGCTTGTTCCTTTCTAGGTGCTCCACCATTCTCTTACTGGTACTCTTCATTCCTTTCCATACTATATACGCCAGTAACACAGGTCTGTAGTTTAATGCCTCTTGCCTATCTCCTTCCTGAAACACTGGGACTACATTTGCCGTCTTCCGCACCTCGGGTAGTTGCCCAATTTCAATGGATGTGTTGAAGATTGTTGTTAGTGGCACACACAGCATCTCTGCTCCCACTCTAAGGACCCATGGAGAGATGTAGCCCGGTCCCACCGCCTTTTAGGTATCTATTCCACTTAGCATTTTCTTCACCACCTCCTCGATTGTGTGTATTTCATCCCGCACTTACTGGTGTATTCTTTGTTGGTGTAACTCCTTATTCCGACTTCCTAGAGGCCTTCCTGTCTCCACTGTAAATATCTCTTTAAATCTCATGTTGAGCTCCTCACATACTTCATGGTCATTTCTTGCGAACTCTCCACCTTCCTTCCTCAGCCTGACTGCCATGTCCTTGACTGATGTTTTCCTACTGATATGGCTATGCAACAGCTTCTGGCCAGACTTTGCTTTCGATACTATGTCATTTTCATATTGCTACTGGACTCCCTCCTTATCAGTGCGTACTCGTTTCTGGTTCCTTGGTCCTTTGTCTTCTACATTTTTTCCATTCTCTAGCACACTTAGTTTTTTTTTTTGCCTCTCTACACATTTGCGTGAACCAAGGGCTCGTTCTTCTCTTTTCATTATTTCTGTTGCCCCTGGTAACGAACCTCACCTCTTCCTCCTTGCATTTTGTTGTCACATAGTCCATCATTTCGTTTACTGATTTTCTAACAATTCTCTTTTCCACAGAACCTCTTGCAGGAAGTTCCTCCTGCTTGTATAGTCTCCCTTTTGTTGTTTGGCTTCTCCCATTCAACTCCTGCTACTCTCTTCACTTGTAACTCTATTATGTATTCAAAGCTCAGAACCACATGATCACTAGCTCTGAGGGGCCTTTTGTATGTGATATCCTTGATGTCTGAACTACACCAGGTGAATAAGAGGCCCAGTCTTGCTGGGTCATCCTCTCCTCTCTCACTGACAGTGTCCCTAACATGCTGATGCATGAAGTTTTCCAGTACCACATCCATCATCTTGGCTCTCCAAGTTTCGGGTTCCCCATGCCGCTCCAAGTTTCGGGTTCCTCATGTTGCTCCAAGTTTTCCCAGTGAATCTCCTTGTTGTTGAAATCACTCTTAACTTGTAACTTTGCCCTACCCATGTCAGTCCATCTGGCTTTCTCAGTTAGTGTGTACACCATTGCTCTGTTGCTCTCTTCGTATTCTTCTCTTGGCCTCCTGCAATTCTATGGTGGGTTGTATATCACTGCAATTACCACCTTAGGCCCCCAGACTGATTTGTTCCTACTATGTAGTCCCTTTCGCCCATACTGTCCATTCCTTCCATTTCCTCAAATCCCCACCGGTTTTTGATGAGCAGTGCACCTCCACTTCCTATTCTGCTCCTCTATCTTTCCTCAGGATCTGATATCTGGGTGAAAAGATTGTGTCTGTCATCATCATCATTTATTCTGTCCGCATTTGTGTACCAAACCTTCAACTTATTTTCTAATACTATTGTCTAGGGGTACTGGGGTTGGGGAAATGGGAGACATGGAGAGTAACTATGGGAGGGGGTTGCTGTGAAGGTGGTGTCTGTGGAGTGGACTGCAGGTACAGCATATGGGTTTTGGGGTAGATTGTTTGGGTGCATTGGGGTTGTCAGGGTTGAGGGTCTTCTGTAAATGGTTCTGTGGGAAGTTGTAATTGCTCTTCGTCCAGAGTCTGGGTTCTCCTGCCCATCTCTGTCCTTGCCTCTCTTTCCCCTTGTGTCTTTGTACCCTCTCTTTCAGTTTCTGCCTTCTTTTCGTGTTCTGTCGTGGTCGAGGCACACCCTCCAGTATATATGTTCCTTGGATATGTTTTGTCCTACACCATCCTGTTTTGCACCGAATCTGCCTTGAAAGTCACTTTGACTGGCCGGTTTCTTCCCCTTGCAAACACACCTATTCTCTGAAAATTTATCAGCTGGGTCATGTTCTCCTCTACTATTGCTTTAATGATACTTTCAATCATTTTTTCTCCTCCTGTCATCTTGCTTCATAAGTTTCTCCTTCGACTTATTGGAGCTAATAAATGAAGACTGCCCTCTAATTTTCACTCTTCCATTGATTTCCCTTCGTATCACTTGATTTGATTTAATTGTCTTCATCATAGCATCTGTTTCTTCAATTCTTTCTCTGTCTATTGTCACTGTACCCAGTGGTTTGACATTTTTCCCTCCTCGACTTTTCCTGGCCACAACTGTGGTCTCTTAGGGATTTTGTGTATAGCTTTGCTCTTTCACTTCCTTCAGTCCTCTCACTTGTTCATGGTGTCCTCATTGCTTTTTTATGGTCTCCACAGTGGTCTGATAGGGCCTCTACATACAGTTTAACTCCTTTGTTCCCTACAACCCCCTAGTTTGTAACTGATATAGCAGTTCCCAATGTCATGCCCATACTGCATTTTCAGCTTTTTTCAATTCTTCTTCTAAGCTCCGTATCTTAGCCTCTGCTGCTGTGTCTTGTAACTCCTATTTCACGCACTCTGTCGTTATACTCTCCTCCATATTCTTACTAAGCTCTTCTAGCTTCCTTTCCAAGTTTTGTTTCCTTTCCATGAGCTCTGCTACCCAGTCTTCCTTCCCAGACTCATCTTCCAGTCACCTGGTTTCCCATTCTGCTCTCTGACAACCCATTTCTTTTAGATGCCACAGAATGTGATGTGTGTGTGTGTGTGTGTGTGTGTATGTGTGTGTGTGTGTGTGTGTGTGTGTGTGTGTGTGTGTGTGTGTGTGTGTGTGTGTGTGTGTGTGTGTGTGTGTGTGTGTGTGTGTTTGTGTGTGTGTGTATGTGTGTGTGTGCATGTGTGTGTGTGTATGTGTGTGTGTGTGTGTGTACTCACCTAGTTGTACTCACCTAGTTGAGGTTGCGGGGGTCGAGTCCGAGCTCCTGGCCCCGCCTCTTCACTGATCGCTACTAGGTCACTCTCCCTGAGCCGTGAGCTTTATCATACCTCTGCTTAAAGCTATGTATGGATCCTGCCTCCACTACATCGCTTCCCAAACTATTCCACTTACTGACTACTCTGTGGCTGAAGAAATACTTCCTGACATCCCTGTGATTCATCTGTGTCTTCAACTTCCAACTGTGTCCCCTTGTTACTGTGTCCAATCTCTGGAACATCCTGTCTTTGTCCACCCTGTCAATTCCTCTCAGTATTTTGTATGTAGTTATCATGTCCCCCTTATCTCTCCTGTCCTCCAGTGTCCTCAGGTTGATTTCCCTTAACCTCTCCTCGTAGGACATACCTCTTAGCTCTGGGACTAGTCTTGCTGCAAACCTTTGCACTTTCTCTAGTTTCTTTACGTGCTTGGCTAGGTGTGGGTTCCAAACTGGTGCCGCATAATCCAATATGGGCCTAACGTACACGGTATACAGGGTCCTGAACGATTCCTTATTAAGATGTCGGAATGCTGTTCTGAGGTTTGCTAGGCGCCCATATGCTGCAGCAGTTATTTGGTTGATGTGCGCTTCAGGAGATGTGCCTGGTGTTATACTCACCCCAAGATCTTTTTCCTGAGTGAGGTTTGTAGTCTCTGGCCCCCTAGACTGTACTCCGTCCTCGGTCTTCTTTGCCCTTCCCCAATCTTCATGACTTTGCACTTGGTGGGATTGAACTCCAGGAGCCAATTGTTGGACCAGGTCTGCAGCCTGTCCAGATCCCTTTGTAGTTCTGCCTGGTCTTCGATCGAGTGAATTCTTTTCTTCAACTTCACGTCATCTGCAAACAGGGACACCTCAGAGTCTATTCCTTCCGTCATGTCGTTCACAAATACCAGAAACAGCACTGGTCCTAGGACTAACCCCTGTGGGACCCCGCTGGTCACAAGTGCCCACTCTGATACCTCGCCAGGTACCATGACTCGCTGCTGTCTTCCTGACAAGTATTCCCTGATCCATTGTAGTGCCTTCCCTGTTATCCCTGCTTGGTCCTCCAGTTTTTGCACCAATCCCTTGTGTGGAACTGTGTCAAACGACTTCTTGCAGTCCAAGAATATGCAATCCACCCACCCCTCTCTCTCTTGTCTTACTGCTGTCACCATGTCATAGAACTCCAGTAGGTTTGTGACACAGGATTTCCCGTCCCTGAAAGTATGTTGGCTGCTGTTGATGAGATCATTCCTTTCTAGGTGTTCCACCACTCTTCTCCTGACAATCTTCTCCATGATTTTGCATACTATACATGTCAGTGACACTGGTCTGTAGTTTAATGCTTCATGTCTGTCTCCTTTTTTAAAGATTGGGACTACATTTGCTGTCTTCCATGCCTCAGGCAATCTCCCTGTTTCGATAGATGTATTGAACATTGTTGTTAGGGGTACACATAGCGCCTCTGCTCCCTCTCTTAATACCCATGGGGAGATGTTATCTGGCCCCATTGCCTTTGAGGTATCTAGCTCACTCAGAAGCCTCTTCACTTCTTCCTCGGTTGTGTGCACTGTGTCCAGCACTTGGTGGTGTGCCCCACCTCTCCGTCTTTCTGGAGCCCCTTCTGTCTCCTCTGTGAACACTTCTTTGAATCTCTTGTTGAGTTCCTCACATACTTCACGGTCATTTCTTGTTGTCTCTCCTCCTTCCTTCCTTAGCCTGATTACCTGGTCCTTGACTGTTGTTTTCCTCCTGATGTGGCTGTACAACAGTTTCGGGTCAGATTTGGCTTTCGCTGCTATGTCATTTTCATATTGTCTTTGGGCCTCCCTTCTTATCTGTGCATATTCGTTTCTGGCTCTACGACTGCTCTCCTTATTCTCCTGGGTCCTTTGCCTTCTCTATTTCTTCCATTCCATAGCACACTTGGTTTTTGCCTCCCTGCACCTTTGGGTAAACCATGGGCTCATCCTGGCTTTTTTCATTATTCCTGTTACCCTTTGGTACAAACCTCTCCTCAGACTCCTTGTATTTTGTTGCTACATATTCCATCATCTCATTAACTGGCTTCCCTGCCAGTTCTCTGTCCCACTGAAACCCGTTCAGGAAGTTCCTCATTCCTGTGTAGTCCCCTTTCTTGAAGTTTGGCTTCATTCGTCCTGGCCTTCCTGCTTCTCCCTCCACTTGTAGCTCTACTGTGTATTCGAAGCTTAAAACCACATGGTCACTGGCCCCAAGGGGTCTTTCATATGTGATGTCCTCGATATCTGCACTACTCAAGGTGAATACTAAGTCCAGCCTTGCTGGTTCATCCTCTCCTCTCTCTCTTGTAGTGTCCCTTACGTGTTGGTACATGAAGTTTTCCAGTACCACCTCCATCATCTTAGCCCTCCATGTATCTTGGCCCCCATGCGGGTCCAAGTTCTCCCTATCGATCTCCTTGTGGTTAGAGTCACCCATGATCAGGAGCTTTGCCCTGCATGCGTGAGCTCTTCTGGCCACTCTAGCCAGTGTGTCAACCATCGCTCTATTGCTCTCGTCGTACTCTTGCCTTGGCCTCCTGCTGTTCTGTGGTGGGTTATACATCACTGCTATTACCACCTTGGGACCTCCAGAGTGAACCTCCAGAGTGTGTGTTTGTGTGTGTGTGTGTGTGTGTGTGTGTGTGTGTGTGTGTGTGTGTGTGTGTGTGTGTGTGTGTGTGTGTGTGTGTGTGTGTGTGTGTGTGTGTGTGTGTGTGTGTTTGTGTGTGCACTCACCTAATTGTACTCACCTAATTATGGTTGCAGGGGTCGAGACTCAGCTCCTGGCCCCGCCAGGTTCCTGCCTTCACTACTTCACTTGCTAGGCTATTCCATTTCCTGACGACTGTATGACTGAAGAAATACTTCCTAACGTCCCTGTGACTCGTCTGAGTCTTCAGCTTCCAATTATGACCCCTTGTTTCTGTGTCCCCTCTCTGGAACATCCTGTCTCTGTCCACCTTGTCTATTCCCCGCAGTATCTTGTATGTCGTTATCATGTCTCCCCTGACCCTTCTGTCCTCCAGTATCGTCAGTCCGATTTCCCACAACCTTTCCTCGTACGACATTCCCCTGAGCTCTGGAACTAGCCTTGTTGCAAACCTTTGTACTTTCTCTAACTTCTTGACGTGCTTGACCAGGTGTGGGTTACAGACTGGTGCTGCATACTCCAGTATGGGCCTAACATACACAGTGTACAGTGTTTTGAACGATTCCTTATTAAGGTATCGGAACGCTATTCTCAGGTTTGCCAGGCGCCCATATACTGAAGCAGTTATTTGGTTGATGTGTGCCTCCGGTGACGTGCTCGGTGTTATGGTCACCCCAAGATCTTTCTCCCTGAGTGAGGTCTATAGTCTTTGTCCACCTAGCCTATACTCTGTCTGTGGTCTTCTTTGCTCCTCCCCAATCTTCTTGACTTTGCATTTGGCAGGATTGAATTCGAGAATGCAGTTTCTGGACCACGTGTCCAGGCTGTCCAGGTCTCTTTGCAGTCCTGCCTCATCCTCATCCGATTTAATTCTTCTCATCAGCTTCACATCATCTGCGAATAGGGACAATTCAGAGTCTATTCCTTCCATCATGTCGTTCGAACATATCAAAAATAGCACTGGTCCTATAACTGACCCCTTTGGGACCCCGCTCGACACAGGCGCCCACTGTGATTCCTCTTCACGTACCATGACTCGTTGTTGCCTCCCTGTCAGGTATTCCCTGATCCATTTCAGTGCCCTCCCTTTTATATGCGCCTAATCTCTTGTGAGGAACTGTGTCAAAGGCCTTTCTGCAGTCCAGGAAAATGCAATCAACCCACCCCTCTCTCTCGTGTCTTACGTCTGTTACCTTGTCATAAAACTCCAGAAGGTTTGTGACACAGGATTTGCCTTCCATGAACCTATCCTGGTTTTCATTTATAATCTTGTTCCATTCCAGGTGTTCCACCACTCTCCTCCTGATAATCTTCTCCATGACTTTGCATACTATACATGGCAGAGACTGAACATTAAAATGGTATAAAATACCGACAGGTTGTTAGGTAAGGCACATATGCAACAGTTAGGTATCTTTATTTCGAAACGTTTCCCTACACAGTAGGCTTCTTCAGTCGAGTACAGAAAGGTTGATAGAAGCAGAAGAGACTCAAGATGACAGTGGTGATCAACAGCACCATAACTCAAGATGACAGTGGTGATCAACAGCAACATAACTCAAGATGACAGTGGTGATCAACAGCACCATAACTCAAGATGACAGCGGTGATCAACAGCACCATAACTCAAGATGACAGTGGTGATCAACAGCAACATAACTCAAGATGACAGTGGTGATCAACAGCACCATAACTCAAGATGACAGTTGTGATCATCAGCACCATAACTCAAGATGACAGCTGTGATCAACAGCACCATAGCTCAAGATAACAGTGGTGATCAACAGCACCATAACTCAAGATGACAGTGGTGATTATCAGCACCATAACTCAAGATGACAGTTGTGATCATCAGCACCATAACTCAAGATGACAGTGGTGATCAACAGCACCATAACTCAAGATGACAGTGGTGATCAACAGCACCATAACTCAAGATAACAGTGGTGATCAACAGCACCATAACTCAAGATGACAGTTGTGATCATCAGCACCATAACTCAAGATGACAGTTGTGATCAACAGCACCATAACTCAAGATGACAGTTGTGATCAACAGCACCATAACTCAAGATGACAGTGGTGATCAACAGCACCATAACTCAAGATGACAGTGGTGATTATCAGCACCATAACTCAAGATGACAGTGGTGATCAACAGCACCATAACTCAAGATGACAGTGGTGATTATCAGCACCATAACTCAAGATGACAGTGGTGATCAACAGCACCATAACTCAAGATGACAGTGGTGATCAACAGCACCATAACTCAAGATGACAGTGGTGATCAACAGCACCATAACTCAAGATGACAGTGGTGATCAACAGCACCATAACTCAAGATGACAGTGGTGATTATCAGCACCATAACTCAAGATGACAGTGGTGATCAACAGCATCATAACTCAAGATGACAGTGGTGATCAACAGCACCATAACTCAAGATAGCAGTGGTGATCAACAGCACCATAACTCAAGATGACAGTGGTGATCAACAGCACCATAACTCAAGATGACAGTGGTGATCAACAGCACCATAACTCAAGATGACAGTGGTGATCATCAGCACCATAACTCAAGATGACAGTGGTGATCAACAGCACCATAACTCAAGATGACAGTGGTGATCAACAGCACCATAACTCAAGATGACAGTGGTGATCAACAGCACCATAACTCAAGATGACAGTGGTGATTATCAGCACAATAACTCAAGATGACAGTGGTGATTATCAGCACCATAACTCAAGATGACAGTGGTGATCAACAGCATCATAACTCAAGATGACAGTGGTGATCAACAGCACCATAACTCAAGATAACAGTGGTGATCAACAGCACCATAACTCAAGATGACAGTGGTGATCAACAGCACCATAACTCAAGATGACAGTGGTGATCAACAGCACCATAACTCAAGATGACAGTGGTGATCATCAGCACCATAACTCAAGATGACAGCTGTGAACAACAGCACCATAACTCAAGATAACAGTGGTGATCAACAGCACCATATCTCAAGATGACAGTGGTGATCAACAGCACCATAACTCAAGATGACAGCTGTGAACAACAGCAACATAACTCAAGATGACAGCTGTGATCATCAGCACCATAACTTAAGGTAACAATGGTGATCAACAGCACCATAACTCAAGATAACAGTGGTGATCAACAGCACTATAACTCAAGATGACAGTGGTGATCATCAGCACCATAACTCAAGATAACAGTGGTGATCAACAGCACCATAACTCAAGATGACAGTGGTGATCAACAGCACCATAACTCAAGATGACAGTGGTGATCAACAGCACCATAACTCAAGATGACAGTGGTGATCAACAGCACCATAACTCAAGATGACAGTGGTGATCAACAGCACCATAACTCAAGATGACAGTGGTGATCAACAGCACCATAACTCAAGATAACAGTGGTGATCAACAGCACCATAACTCAAGATGACAGTGGTGATCAACAGCACCATAACTCAAGATGACAGTGGTGATTATCAGCACCATAACTTAAGATGACAGTGGTGATCAACAACACCATAACTCAAGATGACAGTGGTGATCAACAGCACCATAACTCAAGATGACAGTGGTGATCAACAGCACCATAACTCAAGATGACAGTGGTGATCAACAGCACCATAACTCAAGATGACAGCTGTGATCATCAGCACCATAACTCAAGATGACAGCTGTGATCAACTGCACCATAACTCAAGATGACAGTGGTGATCAACAGCAACATAACTCAAGATGACAGTGGTGATCATCAGCACCATAACTCAAGATGACAGTTGTGATCATCAGCACCAAAATTTAAGATGACAGTTGTGATCAACAGCACCATATCTCAAGATGGCAGTGGTGATCAACAGCACCATAACTCAAGATGACAGTGGTGATCAACAGCACCATAACTCAAGATGACAGTGGTGATCAACAGCACCATAACTCAAGATGACAGTGGTGATTATCAGCACCATAACTTAAGATGACAGTGGTGTGAAGTGGCAAGGCAACTTAAAATGGGAACGCCACGGCAAGATAATTCTAGATAAAAATGATGTATGACGACAAACTATTTGCAGAACGGTGGGTAAGGGTAAATCTACTGGAGATAATAACATTCAGTGACGAAAGGTAATTCAGGATGAGGGTAATTTATTGCAGAATCATAATAAATGATAAGATCGATTTGGGACGCAAGATAACTTACGATACGAAATGTAAGTGACTGGAAGATAATTCAACATCAGAACGTTGTGTATGGCAAAGATAACTTAAGATTATGGAAGGTTGCTACTGTAAAATAACTACAGTATAAATAAGGTTAAAAATTCTCGGTGAATGCACAATAGCTGCAGGTCAGAGCAGTCTGTCTCTACAGTGAAAAAAACAGTCAGATTAGAGCACAGCTCAATGCTAGGAAGCTGCAGTGCATCCACGAATGGCAAGACAAAGGCGACACACAGCGAGTGTGTGTGTGAGACACAAAAATCCATTTCCAGTTTGGTCTTGACAGTCAACACTGCATTATCCAGGCAAGACAGATCTGCACCTTAATGACTTTAAAGCTGAACTAAAACTGGGGATAATCACATGACGACGTCTAAGTTGATTTCCTGCAGAGGCAAAGATTATTTTTAATGAAGATTATTAGGCGATACCTACAACGTAAAGCACTTGTTAGTTTATGTCCTCCCAGGATCCATAACAAAACGTCGCTCCTGGAGAAGGCAATAACTAAGGCCTCCATACACAATTTGTTAAAAAAAGACCTACGATGTGGTAAAATCCTCTTTAGTGTCTCAGAAGCTTTAATTTTCTTTGCCTTCTGTTGAGCTGTCTTCCACAGAAGGCTCGCACCCACAATCGAAATGGGTATAATCTGACGCCCAGAAGGAATCCAAACTCTAATCGGCTTGAAACTTTCAGTGGTTGTGTATTTAAAAAAATAGATAGTGTTGATGATTATTTAACTTCACTGATGTTTATTTGCCAACAACATTATTAAAATTTTCGTAGTGATTTCTGTGTGATTACTTAATAATGCCTCTTGCAACAGGTTTCCAACTTTCAATCCTGGATAATCCTACATACAGTATGTTCTGGTTTCTTGGGTTTTTTAGATCAAAATAAGCTTAATTTATTTAGCCTAGATGTGTTCCATTCTTTAAGAGAGAAAACTATTGTATCTCATAATCATAGCTTGATATACCACAAAGAAGGAAAAAGTGTAGTGTACTTTACAACACTTAAAGACAGGAGCTCCAGCTCAACTCCCTCGAATAGAGGAATCTTCATCTATGCCTGAACATTTTGAAAAGATTCGGGAGTTGGAGAAAAACAAATCTGATAGACCAGTTAGATAAAACAACACATTTCCTATACCTCGACAACCTGAAAAGGCCAGGAAATTGTTGGTTAACATCCTTAAAACCCTGATAAGCTGCTATCCCAGTCAAAATGTAAGATAAAGTGAAATTAGGTTTCTAAACTCTGGGCGCCATCAAAACAGGTAGACAACAAAATTCCATGTTACTGTAGCTGTAGTATCACAAACCCATGAATAGTCACAACAGTAAATTTGTAATTTAATGTTTATTACAATTTTTATGAGTTTATTTTATTTTAGAAGAGTAAGTTTTATACTACCCAATATTTGAAACAAAACTGGCAAACTTTTACCTACAAAGACCATCTATAACGAACATTCCATATAATTTTTAACACCCCGGCCGTCTATCGTAATAAAAAAAGAAGAAACACTTTAACCATAACTCACTCTACTGTCTTGCCATAGGAGCGCCGATACTACATTTCAGATGCCCTTCCAAACTGCTCTACCTCCACCCCCTCCACCAGAGTTCAGGCACTGTACTTCCCACTTCCATTACTCATGTCAGGATAACCCGTTTTTGTCTGAATCCCTTTTGCTCACACTCCAACAGCACGTCAAGTTATAAAAGAACAGTTGCCTCTACTCACTCCTATGTGACACTGTTGAATGTCTAAGCCCCTCGCATACGAAATATCCTTTACATTCTTCCCCTCCATTCTTTCCTAGGACGACCCTTACCCTATCTTCCCTCCATTACAGATTTATACACCCTCCAAGTCATCCTATTTTGCTCTATCCTCTTTAAATGCCCAAGCAATCTTAGCAGCCGTCCTCACCCTTCTGAATAATATTTTTTAGTAATCTCGCACCTCCTACTCTCAAAACTTTGAATTCTCAGCATAATATTCCCTGTACACATTACCCTTACCTCTCTCTTAGCTTTTCTTTTACCCTCAATATATAGGTAGTAGGTTGGTAGACAGTAACCACCAAGGGAGGTACTACCGTCCTGCCAGGTGACTGTGAAACATAAACCTGTAACTGTTTTACATGATGGTAGGATTGCTGGTGTCTTTCTTTCTGTCTCATAAACACGCTGGATAATAGGTATATCTTGCTACTTCTACTTACACTTAGGTCACACTACACAGGCAAGCACATGCATATATATACATACACACATCTAGCGTTTTTCTTCTTTTTCTTAATAGCTCATGTTCCTGTTTTTTTTCTCTCTATTATCTCTGGGGAAGTGGAAAAGAATCTTTCTCCCGTAAGCCATGCGTGTCGTATGAGGCGACTGAAATGCCGGGAGCAATGGGCTAGTAACCCCTTCTCCTGTTCACATTTACTAAAAATGAGAAAAAGAAAAACTTGATAAAACTGGGATGCTTGAATGTGCGTGGATGTAATGCGGATGATAAGAAACAGATGATTGCTGATGTTATGAATGAACAGAAGTTGGATGTTCTAGCGCTAAGTGAAACAAAGCTGAAAGGTGTAGGCGAGTTTCAGTGCGGAGAAATAAATGGGATTAAGCCAGAAGGGGTAGCAATAATGTTAAAGGACCAGTTATGGAAGAAGAGGAAATATAAATGTGTAAATTCAAGCATTATGTGGATTAAAATAAAGGTCGGATGTGAAAAGTGTGTCATAATAAGCGTGTATGCACCTGGAGAAGAGAGGAGTGTAGAGGAGAGAGAGAGAGAGATTTTGGGAGATGTTAAGTGAATGTAAAGTAGGAGAAACATTTAGAGAGGGTGTGGTGGGCAAGAGTGGGGTGCCAGGTGTAAATGATAATGGGAGCCCTTTGATTGAACTTTGTATAGAAAGGGCGTAATGACAGTAGTTGTTGGACTATGCATTGGCAGATAAAAGACTGTTGAGTAGACTTCAGGACGTAAATGTTTATAGAGGGGCCACAGATTTATCAGATCACTTTCTAGTTGAAGCTACAGTGAGGGGTAAAAGGTAGATAGGATACAAGGAAAATAGAAGCAGCAAGTAAGAGAGAGGTGACGGAGTATAAACTAAAAGAGGAGGCAGTTAGAATAAGAGATAAACAACTAGTGGAGGATAGATGGGCTAGTGAGAGTATAGGCAATGGGGTCGAAGTTGTATGGGGAAGGTTTACGAATGTAGTGTTAGAGTGTTCAGCAGAAGTTTGTGGTTACAGGAAAGTAGGTGCAGGAGGAAAGAAGAGCGATTGGTGGAATGAGGATATAAGGAGAGTAGTAAGGGAGAAAAAGTTAGCATATGAGAGGTTTTTACAAAATAGAAATGATGCAAGGAGGGAAGAGTATATGGAGAGAAAAAGAGAGCTTAAGAGAGTGGTGAAGCAATCTAAAAAGAGTGGGTGAGATATTATCAACAAATTTTGTTGAAAATACGAAAAAGTTTTGGAGTGAGATTAATAAGTTGAGGAATCCTAGGGAACAAATGGATTTGACAGTTAAAAATAGGAGAGGAGAGTTATTAAATGGAGAATTAGAGATATCGGGAAGATGGAGGGAATATTTAGAGGAATTTTTAATTGTTGAAGATAGGGAAGCTGTGACTTCGTGTATAAGGCAAGGAGGAATAACATCTTGTAGGAGTGAGGAAGAGCCAGTTGTGAGTGAGTGGAAAGTTCGTGAGGCATTGGGTAGAATGAAAGGGGGTAAGGTAGCTGGGATTCATGGGATGAAGATAGAAATGTGAAAAGCAGGTGGGGATACAGTTTAGGAGTGGTTGGTGATATTATTTAATAAATGTATGGAAGAGGGTAAGGTACCTAGGGATTGGTAGAGAGCATGTATAGTTCCTGTGTATAAAGGCAAAGGGGATAAAATAGAGTGCAAAAATTATAGGGGAATAAGTCTGTTGAGTATACATGGAAAAGTGTATGGTAGAGTTATTATTAAAAGAATTACGAGTAGAAAGCAGATGAACAAGGAGGCTTTAGAAAAGGTAGGGGGTGTGTGGACCAGGTGTTTACAGTGAAACATGTAGGTGAACAGTATTTAGATTAGGGTAAAGAGGTTTTTGTGGCATTTATGGATTTGAAAAAAGCATATGACAGCGTGGATAGGGGGGCAATGTGGCAAATGTGGCAGGTGTATGGTATAGGAGACAGGTTACAGAAAACTGTGAAGAGTTTTTACAAGGATAGTGAGGCTCAGGTTAGAGTATGTACGAGAGAGGGAAATTATTTCCCAGTAAAAGTAGGCCTTAGACAAGGATGTGATTTCACCGTGGTTGTTCAATATATGTATAGATGGGGTTGTAAGAGAAGTAAATGCGAGGGTCTTGGCAAGAGGCGTGGAGTTAAAAGATAAAGAATCAAACATAAAGTGGGAGTTGTCACAGTTGCTCTTTGTTGATGACACTGTGCTTTTGGGAAATTCTGAAGAGAAGTTGCAGAGATTGGTGGATGAATTTGTTAGGGTATGTAAGAGAAGAAAATTAAAAGTGAATATAGGAAAGAGTAAGGTTATGAGGATAACAAAAAGATTAGGTGACGAAAGATTGGATATCAGATTGGAGGGAGAGAGTATAAAGGAAGTGAATGTATTAGATATTTAGGAGTGAACGTGTCAGCAGAAGGGCCTATGAAGGATGAGGTGAATCATAGAATTGATGAGAGAAAAAAGCTGCGTGGTGCACTTAGGAGTCTGTAGAGACAAAAAACTTTGTCCGTGGAAGAAAAGAGGGGAATGTATGAGAGTGTAGTTGTACCAACACTCTTGTATGGGTGTGAAGCATGGGTAATGAATGTTGCAACGAGGAGAAGGGTGGAGGCAGTGGAGATGTCATGACTGAGGGTAATATGTGGTGTGAATATAGTGCAGAAAATTCGTAGTTTGGAAATTATGAGAAAGTGTGGGATTACCAAAACTATTATCCAGAGTGTTGAGGAGGGATTGTTGAGGTGGTTCGGACATGTAGAGAGAATGGAACAAAACAAAATGGCTTTGAAAGTGTATAAATCTGTAGTGGAGGGAAGGCGGGGTAGGGGTCGGCCTAGAAAGTATTGGAGGGAGGGGGTAATGGAAGTTTTGTGTGCGAGGGGCTTGGATTTCCAGCAAGCGTGTGTGAGCGTATATTATAGGATTGAATGGAACCAAATGGTTTTTAATACTTGACGTGCTGTTGGAGTGTAAGCAAAGTAACATTTTTGAAGGGACTCAGGGAAGACGGCAGGCCGGACTTGAGTCCTCGAGATGGGAAGTACAGTGTCTGCAGTCTGAAGGAGGGGTGTTAATATTGCAGTTTTATAACTGTAGTGTAAAGCACCCCAATAGCAAGACAGTGATGGAGACAATGATGATGAAAGTTTTTCTTTTTCGGGCCACCCTGCCTTGGTGGGAATCGGCCGATGTGTTAATATTAAAAAAAATAATGTTAACTTTTTCTCTCATACCACACTCTGTACATCATCATTCCACCAATCGCTCCTCTTCCCTCATGCACCTACCCTCCTATGTCCACATACTTTTGATTCATTCTCTAACACTTCATTTTTAAATCTACCCATACCTCTGCAACTTCCTCCCTATTAACAATACTCTTTCTAGCTATCCATTTCCTAGCCACCAAAACATGGCTGATATGAAGTTAGAGAACGAAAGTCAATAGTTCAATTTATTCAGTAAAATAAGTAAGTTTTTACATATTCAGTTTAACATCTATCCATGTTGCAGACCAGCATCCATTAAGATT
Organism: Cherax quadricarinatus; assembly: GCF_038502225.1. Lineage (NCBI taxonomy): Eukaryota > Metazoa > Arthropoda > Malacostraca > Decapoda > Parastacidae > Cherax > Cherax quadricarinatus. The sequence continues at coordinate 18,518,117 of NC_091363.1, read as the reverse complement.
AATAATGTTAAGAAAATGGGACTTTCATCATAATATTAATATTATTATTATTATTATTATTATTATTATTATTATTATTATTATTATTATTATTATTATTATTATTATTATTATTAATATTTATATCAATAATATTAATAATAATATTAATAGTATCAATATTATTAATATTAATATTATTAATATTTATAAAATTAATATTATTAATATTTATAATATTAATATTATTAATATTAATATTATTAATATTAAAATTATTAATATTAATAATATTAAAATTAAATTAATATTAATAATATTAAGAAACTAGGACTTCATAGAGCAAATCAATCGTAATATGAGACTGAAAATAAGAGACTGATTAATTTTGATAATTTACTGATACGTAGTATGATTGATTTTCATGATTGTTTCATTCTAAATGCACTACTTTAAAACTTCTCTGAGGACTCCATTCATGTGCAGAGAATGATAACACATCAGTCGCCTGTGGGCTGTCAACGTGTGTTGAGGTGCGCAACGTAATGAAATGTGGCGCAACATCACCGTAGAGTTTTACTTTTAACTTTTTACTTTTTACTTTTAACTTTTAACTTGTCAAAAAGTATTAATAGGAGTGTTATGATTTTTGTACACATTATTGAATAATGATGGCTTTACTACTATGCACAGGAGATTTGCGATATTTTTTACCATTATGTTTTTGTTGATTTTTTCTCACCCCAAAAATCCTTAAAATATACATAAACTTCATAACTTTTAATTATGCAATCTATTGACATTTTCGCTCAAAAAACGTTGGTACCAAGATTATCTCGCCCTTATTTTTTGTTATCTATCTTTTAACTCAAAAAATCAGTATAAAGACAGTGCGTAGGCTTCAAATGCTCTTTAAATCACAGTAAAAATTTCATTGAAATTGGACCAAAATAAAAATGAAGTCGTTCGCATCTATTATATCAAAACGAAAGGAAAAATCGAAAGCTATTACAGTTTTTACTCTCCAGTCTGCATGTTTTTCAAGTCACCAATCGTCTGCCAATGAGTTTGAGTAACCCAGAAGAGAGGAAACACGTTCATCGTCATTCATTGCATCATTGGTCTTCAAGAAGAAGCTCACATGACATTTTTAGATGACCTGAAGTACAGCATTCTCTTCTGCCCTTCATGTACAATACTTCTCACCTCCAGGACTCAAGTTTAACTATCCGGATTCCTTGAATGCTTTCATTCATATTTCTTTGATCACATCCGAACAGAACGTCAAATCGTTAAAGCCACTTTTTTCCACGCATTGTTACCTCTCCCACACTTACAAGTTTGCGAGATGTCTATTCTCCTAGAACTCAAAAACTGTTGTAATATAGATGGTTTAATTAGAGACAATATAATACGTAAGAGAAGATATGTGCAACTAATGAGACATATAACTGTGTGTGAAGGTTTACTGAGCCCTGTAACAACTTCAGACAGTATTACCAAAGCTGGCTCCTCCTCAGGAAAATTAATGAATAGAAAAAGAACAAAAACTGACAAACATAAACACTTTATTATTTAGAAAATATAAAACACTTAAATATGAAATATTGATCCTACCTTAAATAAAATGAAAACTGAAAAATATAAATGATATCTGAATTCAACGCTAATATGAATATATAAAGCTTGGGTGTCTGGTGTTGGTGACACTGCGTGTTGTTGAAATCGTAGCCGTTGCCGATGATGGGGGGGGTCGCAGGTGTTGATGACAACCCACCGGCTCGTTCTTCACAGATTTTCTAGCCGTCAATAATCCGTCGAAATGAGAGGAAAGCAGGTTTTTTCCACTGCAATGATGAGGGGTTATATCCTGCTACTTGCATACACAAACAGGTAAGTGGATCAAAAATTTGGGACGTCTCAGAACGTTAGTCTGTCTCCTTCAATTCTACTCGTTGATTGGCAGGTGACCCTCTCTGTCATCCAAGCTGGAAAGATAGACAGGTTACCCACTGCTTAAGAAATCACTCTCCATGATAAGTACAATAGCTAAAAGATGTGGTGATTATTACAACAGTCAACTTAGAGCAAGACTGAAAGGACTAAGTTTATTACTGGTCAAAAGTGAAGCTTTCAACCAATAAATTCACTAGAATACAAGGCAGGCATGTACTTACAGTAGTGCTGGGAGCTGTGAGTCTCGTGATTACTGTTTGGACCGGAGCCCCACACGTCACCTTTCGGGGGGGGGGGAAGAAGGAGGGGAAGGGAAAGCAGGATTATTATTATTATAATCAAGGGGAAGCGCTAAACCCGGAGGATTATACAGCGCCTGGGGGGGGTTTCAAATAGAGTTAGAGCTAAAGATGGAGTAGCAATAATGTTGAAGGATAAGCTATGGCAGGAAAAGAGGGACTATAAATGAATTAATATATATATATATATATATATATGAGATGTATATATATATATATATATATATATATATATATATATATGATATGTATATATATATATATATATATATATGATATGTATATATATATATATATATATATATATATATATATATATTTTATCTATATATATATATATATATATATATATTTCCCAGTAAAAGTAGGCCTTAGACAAGGATGTGTGATGTCACCGTGGTTGCTTAATATATTTATAGATGGGGTTGTAAGAGAAGTAAATGCGAGGGTCTTGACAAGAGGCGTGGAGTTAAAAGATAAAGAATCACACATAAAGTGGGAGTTGTCACAGTTGCTCTTTGCTGATGACACTGTGCTCTTGGGAGATTCTGAAGAGAAGTTGCAGACATTGGTGGATGAATTTGGTAGGGTGTGCAAGAGAAGAAAATTAAAAGTGAATACAGGAAAGAGTAAGGTTATGAGGATAACAAAAAATATTAGGTGATGAAAGTTTGGATATCAGATTGGAGGGAGAGAGTATTGAGGAGGTGAATGTATTCAGATATTTGGGAGTGGACGTGTCAGCGGATGGGTCTATGAAGGATGAGGTGAATCATAGAATTGATGAGGGGAAAAGGGTGAGTGGTGCGCTTAGGAGTCTGTGGAGACAAAGAACTTTGTCCTTGGAGGCAAACAGGGGAATGTATGAGTGTATAGTTTTACCAACACTCTTATATGGGTGTGAAGCATGGGTGATGAATGTTGCAGCGAGGAGAAGGCTGGAGGCAGTGGAGATGTCTTGTCTGAGGGCAATGTGTGGTGTGAATATAATGCAGAGAATTCGTAGTTTGGAAGTTAGAAGGAGGTGCGGGAATACCAAAACTGTTGTCCAGAGGGCTGAAGAAGGGTTGTTGAGGTGGTTCGGACATGTAGAGAGAATGGAGCGAAACAGAATGACTTCAAGAGTGTATCAGTCTGTAGTGGAAGGAAGGCGGGGTAGGGGTCGGCCTAGGAAAGGTTGGAGGGAGGGGGTAAAGGAGGTTTTGTGTGCGAGGGGCTTGTACTTCCAGCAGGCGTGCGTGAGCGTGTTTGATAGAAGTGAATGGAGACGAATGGTTTTTAATACTTGACGTGCTGTTGGAGTGTGAGCAAAGTAACATTTATGAAGGGGTTCAGGGAAGCCGGCAGGCCGGACTTGAGTCCTGGAGATGGGAAGTACAGTGCCTGCACTCTGAAGGAGGGGTGTTAATGTTGCAGTTTAAAAACTGTTGAAGGAGGGGTGTTAATGTTGCAGTTTAAAAACTGTAGTGTAAAGCACCCTTCTGGCAAGACAGTGATGGAGTGAATGATGGTGATTTTTTTTCTTTTTCGGGCCACCCTGCCTTGGTGGGAATCGGCCAGTGTGATAATAATAAAAAAAATAATATATATATATATATATATATATATATATATATATATATATATATATATATATATATATATATATATATATATATATATATATATATATATATATATATATATATATATATGTGTGTGTGTGTGTGTGTGTGTGTGTGTGTGTGTGTCGTGCCGAGTATGTAAAACTGGTCAATTAGCAAGAACTCATTTAAAATTAAGTCCTTTCTAAAATTTTCTCTTATACGTTTAAAGATATATTTTTTTCATTAATGTTAGTGTAAAAATTTTTAATTTTGCTCCAAAAGAATCTTAGAAAACTTACCTAACCTTATTATAACAAGAGCAATTTATTTTAGCCTAACCCAACTAAATATATTTTAGATTTGTTTACAATAATTTAATACAAACAAACACAGTGAAATATATTTTTTTCGTTAGGTTCAGAATGATTTTGGCGAAATTATTGCATACACAAATTTTCACTTGTCCTATATGGCAAGATGAGCGTTGCTATTTAAGCCAAGATCGCAAGTTCTGCCTAGTCGGCACGATATATATATATATATATATATATATATATATATATATATATATATATATATATATATATATATATATATATATATATATATATATATATATATATATATATATATATATATATATGAGTGTATGTGTGTGTGTTGTGCCGAATAGGTGAAATTAGTCAATTAGCAAGATCTCATTTAACATTAAGTCCTTTCTAAAAAAATTTCTTATTCGTTTAAAGATACATTTTTTTCACATATGCTAATGAAAAAAATAATAATTTTGCATCCAAAGAACCTTAGAAAACTTACCTAACCTAATTATAACAGGTGCAATTTAATATAACCTAATCCACCTAAATATATCTTAGATAATTTTACAATAATTTAATAATAAACAAACGTTATGCTCAGAATGATTTTTACAAAATTATTGCATACAACAAGTTTTTGCTTGCCTTATTCGGCAAGAAGAGCGTTGGTATTTAAGCCACAATCGTAAGTTTTACCTATTCGACACGACATACATACACACACACACACACACACACACATGGAAGGGGATCGAAATATACAAATCAATTAATCTTCTGAGTTTCTGTCTCCATATGCAATCAAATCTGCAATGAAATTAACATCCACCAGGACGCTGACGCAACTCGCCCTCAAGTTACTAGCAAATTCGCTGATCTCTTGAAGAAAGTCAACGATGCTTCTGCAAACAACATATCCTGTCACAGCCTTCTGCTATTTTGGCAATGCCTGCCTGGCTGTCCCACCAAAAACGGACAAATCCCTAGCAACATCTGTTATTAGGACAATAAATGCATTCCTTAACCCTTAAATGGTCCAAACGTATATATACGTTCACGCGCGTAGCACCCCAAACGTATATATACGTTTTCTTTGTCATTCATTCTACATTGCCTCGATAAGCCTGAGTCACCTAGACATGAGAGAATGGGTGTGTGCATTCACTGTGTGCCATGTTAAAATAATTGGGGATGCCTGGGTACCATATGCTCTTTTTTCCTTTAAAAAAAAAAAAAAAATTTCTCAAAAAATTTGGGGTACTACGCGAGTGAACGTATATATACGTTTGGACCGTTTAAGGGCTAGAGATGACAACCTCGTCCGTCTTCCCACTATGGTGATAAACACCAGCCGGACCAGTTACAACAAGAGAACACCTGTTGTCTCAAAAATCAGAGCCAAAATTTGCATAAAATAGAAGAGGGTAATACAATTGGAGCACTGAGGCTTATAACCAGTGAGGATGCCATCGCCACTAAGGACGCCATTACAGCACAATCTCTGAAGGACAAACATCTACCTTGAGCTTCCAGTAGCAACATTGACCTTCCTGACATTGTAGCAGGTAAAGAACATTTAATCCTACAGGACCCTGTTGTTTATAAAGCCGATACATCATTTACATAGTGATCAGCAGGAGGTTTCACCGGTTAAAGGCCAAAACACTTAATTAACACAAATGCTCAATCCAGCACTTGATGATGTTTTGGAGATGTTGTAATCTGAACTCACCAACTTTTTCCAATGTGTACCTACTGTCAGTGTCCCAGAGGCCATTAGACCCCTTTTCTTTGGCGCCTCACTATGAGCTCTCCGGAAAAAAGATGGAGGAATCAGGCCCATTGCAGAGGGCAGCATCCTTCGGCGCCTTGTTGCCAAGGTTGCAGTTAGAATAAGTCAAAACACTGCCGCAGTGCTGAAACCATCTCAGTTCGGTCTTGGTTTTTAACAAGGTTGCAAAGCAGCTGCCCATGCAGCATGAGTATACAATGACAACATGTCCGATGAAAAAGCCTTGATCAAATTGGACTTTGCTAACGCATCAACTTAGTCAGAAGGGATGCTGCTGTCCAAGCAGTTTCTAGATACTTCTCTTCCCTCTTTCCTCTCATACAATCGTGTTATAGTGTGACTTCTGAACTATTGTCTGGGGACCATGAAACTTCCTCGTGCGAGGGTGTGCAACAGGGAGACCCTCTCGCCCCTTTTCTTTTCTGTCAGGTCATCAAAGAAGTCACAGAAGCACTCTCCAGTGAGCTCAGTATCTGGTTCGTGGATGATGGTACCCTGTCCGGCACTATAGAATCTCTTCTAGAGGACATCGGAAAAATTAAAGACATGGGAGAGAGCCTGGGGCTATATTCAAACCTTACCAAATGCTAAATAGCCAACAACACTCTCCTTGGTGCTCCTTTTGGACCCAATGCCATTGATTTCATCCTAGATGGAAGGCAGGATGAAAGACACTGCTGCCTTATGATGATGCCTTACCTACTTCCTGAGATGCTCCTCAGCCTTTAGCAGTCCGAAACTCAAAGAATATATTCCTGAAGACCATGCTAGGCAGTGTATTGAATCTTTCCCATGAACACGGACATTGGTTCCAAGCCTCACCTCCGGTCAGGCTTGGGGGGACTGGGAGTACGCAAATCCTCCCATATGCCCTACCAGCTTTCCTATCCTCTTACATAGCATCAAATGAGTTAGTAAAACAAATTCTTCGGAAAAACCTCAGTAATTCAGCAGGAATACAGGACCCTAGCTACACCAGTGCTATCACTGAATGGTCGACTCTTGCTGCTCCAGCACCAAAACCTAGTGTAGCACTGGCCTACAAACAATCAACTTGGGATGGCCCCATCGATGAAAAGGTGCTTGCCAACATGCTTAGGGCTGTAACATCAGACAGGTAGACTGCCCGTCTGCTACTGTGGGCCATTTCGGCAATGGGAACACGCCTCGACCCTCCGTACTGCAGTGACTCTCCGCCTCGTTGCCCCAGTTCACAATGAATATACAAGCATTTGTGGTGATACATAAGCCGACCAATATGGTCTACATGGTCTTAACTGTTCAAAAACCAAGAGCTGGCACGCAAGACACAATGAAGTCAACAATATCGTACAGAGAAGCCTTGCTACAACTGGATGTCCAGCCGAGAGAGAGCCCCGATCATTAGCAACCATCGATACCCACATCCCAGTAAAACTGCCCTGACAGGATCACCATCTATCCTTCGAAGAATGGCAAGCTCTTAGCATGGGACTATCGATAGGGAGGAGCTACTGATCACAGGGAGTACAAGATCAGCAAGTACAGAGACATAAGCCAACAGTATCAGTTTGTCCCAGTGGGATCAGAGACCTTGGGATCATGGGGAAAAAACGCCACACATTTCCTAGAGACCCGAGGACGGCCACTTTCATATTCCAGCGCCTCAGCGTGGCCATCCAGAGGGGAAATGCTTACTGCATACTTGGCTCGCGTGTGGCTTCTGAGGAGCTGGATTAGATTCATAAACTTTAAAATATTTTACCAATATATTCATGTTCATGTTTTTTGTCAATGTACTGTCTATAAATAAAATTCACATAGAATATAGAATAAGGGGGGGGGGTAGTAGAAAAAAATATTCAAACAGCTCCGGGGAGAACCATGAGTTTTCCCTAAAGTACGTTTATTCTTTTCTCTGAGGATGAGGGTCCCCAGGACACTTCTAGAGGTGGGCAGCACGAGTATACATCAACGAGTTAACTGGAACAAATGTCTGTTTATGAATTATTCTACATATCACTTTTTATTAGATTTTCTCACTGATGTGACTATTTATCATAAGAATGTGTTAGATCCCTCCATAGGCATATCGTTTTACCTACCACAATAACAAAAAAAAATAAACTAATTCACGCTTTTAACTGCATATTGTTAAAACAGTGTGGTCTACCAAATTCTCATACCACAGCAGAATATCTAAAACATGACAGAAGAATATTTTGGGGGATTATTATCCTTGACGGGTTAATAACCTATGATAACCAAGTAAAGCCATGTCATTAGACCATCTGGCTCACGAAATCACAATGAAACGATTTCAATCAAACCATACCACGGGTGGGGTTAGAACCTGAGTTCAGAGAGTCATAAAAATGGAGTTTTATAACTCTCTGATCGCGGGTTCTATCCCCACCCGTGGTATGGCTTAATAGACCATCTGGCTTATTTTTATGAAAAAGAAACGTTAACTGCTCCGTGTCCCAAAGAATATATTTCTATATGATTTTAATGTTTTCAAACTTTTCTACTTACAAAAACCACCAAGCAATATAAATATATTCAGAAATTTGCTGCACAGAGTTTTCTAAATATGAGAATTACAAAATCCGCCCAAGACGTAAATTGCAATACTTTTAAATTAAAAGAAAAGTTCAGTGATGTCTCCATTATGAAGTTTGCTAGGGAAAAGTTTAATTAAATTTTAACGACGGAACTTTAGTAATACTCATAGACCTGAAAGGAATCATGGAATGCCTCTGACGATGCTATAAAATGATCTTAATTAACACATGAATAAGATCGTTTTGTGTATAAATAAACAATGAATCCTTTGTACAAATTTTAAGAAAATTTTTAACCAATAATATTGCAATAATAATGAAGAGATTATTTATTTCCTTAACTTAATTTTGAAGAATGATACTAGTTTATTTAAAATAATTTAGTTTACGCCTTTACTACATACAAATATAAGTTGTACAAACAGATGTTTAACTATGATAGTTTACACTTGAGCTTCAAGACGAGTAAAAACGTTTCTTCGATATTTTCCTCTACAGGATACCAGAAAAGGATACATTGTCCTTTAATGTTTATAAGAAGCCTACTGACAAGGACGCCTTCAC